>NC_080031.1:43099562-43399562 GCF_030020395.1 Manis pentadactyla | reverse complement strand
CAGACTCACAGAACCCGAGAGTGGACTAACAGTTACCAAAGAGAAAGGGACTGGGTAGGGTTTGTGGGAAGGGAGTAATAAGTGCGGGGAAAAAGAATGGGGGCATTAGGAATAGCATGTATAATGTGTAGGGCGGGGTGTCATGGGTAGGGCTGTACAACACAGAGAAGACATGTAGTGATTCTACAGCATCTTAGTACATGCTGACGGAGAGCGGCTGTAAATGGGATTTGGTGTGACTTGGTGAAGAGGGTAGACAGAATAACATAATTTTCTGCATGTGATTGTATATTAATGAGAACAAAAAGAATTTCAAAGTGCAGAAAGAGCACAGCTCTCAAATATCAGAATAAAAGTACAGGCTTTGAGTGCTCCAATCAAAAGACACAGGGTTAGAAGAACTGATGAAAACTCAAGACCACCTACGTGCTCCGTTACTGGAGACTCACTTGAGATCCAAGGACACAGACAAACTACAAGCTGAAGGGGCGGGGACAGGTTCCCTACACAAGTGAACCTGAGAAACAAAGAAAGAAATGGATTCTCTTTTGGACCCCAGAGAGAGTCAGTAGAAAATAGCACTATCTAGCCACCGTGAATTCTTTTTGTTTGGTTTCAGCAGTGCTCAGGCATAGATTTCGTGGTGCAGCAACTTCCTTCTCATTTCCTCTCACCTCAACAAATGAATTGCTGTAATAATATGCGTCTGGGCTTTTAAAATCATTGCTTTTTATGATGTTCACGAATGTAAAGAAGTAATAACCACCTAAGGAGGGAAGTTTGGACCCTCAAATAAACACTTCACTCCACAACACACTCTTTGTTCCCAACTGCTCCTGTCCAGAAATAGGTGTTCCTTTATATTTGTCCCTCCACCTATCAGCAGTGATCACACCAATGTCCCTCAAACATGGTGGTGTGCAAAGAACCAAGTACACTTTTCTTTCGACAACCGGACCAGATGAAGGATACTTGTGGTCTTCAGGGATCACTTACTCACTGAATGTGGCTAAATAAAGTCACCAAGTGAGCAGGAAGTATAAGAGGACAGAGGACAGAGATACAGGTTCAAGTCCTTTCACCTCCATTTACTGGTTTTGTAAGCACACGCGGCTGACTCTACCTGAAAGTGTATCGGTGAACACAGTGCTCTCCTTATGGCTTAGCTACCTTGCAAGATTTCTGGAAGCATAATGTAGGAAAGAGACATAGGCTATGTTGTTAACTGTTCTGTACAGAAGGATAGATGGGCAGACAAAAAGATGATGGATTCATAGATAGATAGGTACACAGATGACAGATGAAAGATAGATAGATAGGTACATAGATTAATAGATGATAGACATCATAGATAGATGATAGGAAGATAGATAGATACATAGATAAATACATACATACATACATACATACATACATAGACAGACAGACCATTAGATAGATAGATACAGATACATATCGATTGACACAAAGCTACTGTTCATAACCAGGAGTTGAATGGTGAATAACATAGCTAAACTACAAACAAGAAGGAAGAATGAAATCCAGTTTAAAAAGTGCAGTAAGCAGCCTTAAGAAGAAAACAAATACTACCATTTGCAATGACCTGGATGGAGCTAGACGGTAGTATGTTCAGACAAATAGTCCAGGAGTAGAAAGACAAGTACCAAGTGTTTTCACTCATGTGTGGAGTATAACAACAAAGAAAAACTGAAGGAAAAAAACAGCAGCAGACTCACAGAACCCGAGAGTTGACTAAAAGTTACCAAAGGGAAAAGGACTGGGCAGGGTGGGTCTGAAGGGAGGGATAAGTGTGAGGAGAAAGAATGGGGGCATTAGTTTTAGCATGTATAATGCTTGGGGTCGAGGGGGCATGAGGAGTGCTGTTCAACACAGGGAAGGCTAGTAGAGATCATATAACATCTTACTACTCACTGATGGAGAGCGACTGTAACGGGGTCTGTTGGGAGGGACATGGTGAAGGGGTCTACAGCATCCAACTACGCAGATCGAGAGCGACTGAAGAGGTTTTTCAGGGGTACTTGGTGAAGGGGGGTGCATAGTAAACATAATGTTCTTCAAGTGATTTTAGCTTAATGATAAAAATAATTCTTTAAGTGCAATAAGTGCACAGCTCTAAATCATCAGAATAAAAGGTCAGGCACTGAGTGCAGCAAACAAAAGACACAAGGTTAAAAGAAGGGATGAAATCTCAAGACACCTACGTGCTTACTTACAGGAGACTCACTTGAGATCCAAGGACACAGACAAACTACAAGCCGAAGGTGTGTGGACAAGTACACTGCACGAGTGAAACTGAAAAACAAACAATCAAACAAATGGATTCTGTTTGAGTCCCCTGAGACTGTCAGAAGAAAATAGCCCTATCTGGCAACCGTGAATTCTTTTTGTTTGGTTTCAGCCATTCCCAGCCATTGATTTAGTGGTGCAGCAACATACTTCTCATTTTCTCTCACCTCAACAACTGAGTTGCTGTAATAATAAGCATCTGGGCCTTTGAAATCAGTGGATTTTATGATGTTCACGAATATGAAGATCTAATAACTACCTAAAGAGGGATGTTTGGACACTCAAATAAACTCGTCACCCCACAATACACTCTTAGCTCCCAACTGCTCATGTCTAGAAATTGGTGTTCCTTTTTATTTGACCCTCCGTCCTATCGGAGGTGATCACGCTGAGGTCCTTCAAACATGGTGGTGAGCAAAGCAGCAAGTTTACTTTTCTCGTGACAACAGGCCCAGAGGAATGATACTTGTGGTCTTCAGGGAGCACTTAGTCAAAGAATGTGGCTAAATACAGATAGCAAGTTAGAAGGAGATGAAAGAGGACAGAGGATAGAGACACGGGATCAAGTCCCGGCACAACCATTTCCTGGTTTTTTAGGTACACGCGGCCGACTCGAACTGCAAGTGTCTCGGTAAACCCAGTGCTCTATCTACAGCCTAGATACTTTGCAGGACTTTTGGAAGCATAGTGTAGGAAAGTGACATAGGATAATTGGTTAACTGTTCTGTACACAAGGACAGATGGGCAGACAAAAAGATGATTGATTGAGTGATTGATAAATAGATAGACAGACAGATAGATAGATATAGGTACATATCGATTAACACAAAGCTACTGCTCATAACAAGGAGAGCAATGGTGAAAGCACATAGCAAAACTACAAACAAAAAAGAAGAATGAAATCCAGTTTAAAAAGTGCAGTAAGCAGCCATAAGAAGAAAACAAATCCTATCATTTGCAATAACGTGGATGGAGCTAGAGAGTATTATGCTCAGTCAAATAGGCCAGGCGGAGAAATACATGTACCAAATGATTTCACTCATGTGTGGAGTATGATAACAAAGAAAAACTGAAGGAAAAGACAGCAGCAGACTCACAGAACCCGAGAGTGGACTAACAGTTACCAAAGAGAAAGGGACTGGGTAGGGTTTGTGGGAAGGGAGTAATAAGTGCGGGGAAAAAGAATGGGGGCATTAGGATTAGCATGTATAATGTGTAGGGTGGGGTGTCACGGGTAGGGCTGTACAACACAGAGAAGACATGTAGTGATTCTACAGCATCTTAGTACATGCTGACGGAGAGCGGCTGTAAATGGGATTTGGGGTGACTTGGTGAAGAGGGTAGACAGAATAACATAATTTTCTGCATGTGATTGTATATTAATGAGAACAAAAAGAATTTCAAAGTGCAGAAAGAGCACAGCTCTCAAATATCAGAATAAAAGTACAGGCTTTGAGTGCTCCAATCAAAAGACACAGGGTTAGAAGAACTGATGAAAACTCAAGACCACCTACGTGCTCCGTTACTGGAGACTCACTTGAGATCCAAGGACACAGACAAACTACAAGCTGAAGGGGCGGGGACAGGTTCCCTACACAAGTGAACCTGAGAAACAAAGAAAGAAATGGATTCTCTTTTGGACCCCAGAGAGAGTCAGTAGAAAATAGCACTATCTAGCCACCGTGAATTCTTTTTGTTTGGTTTCAGCAGTGCTCAGGCATAGATTTCGTGGTGCAGCAACTTCCTTCTCATTTCCTCTCACCTCAACAAATGAATTGCTGTAATAATATGCGTCTGGGCTTTTAAAATCATTGCTTTTTATGATGTTCACGAATGTAAAGAAGTAATAACCACCTAAGGAGGGAAGTTTGGACCCTCAAATAAACACTTCACTCCACAACACACTCTTTGTTCCCAACTGCTCCTGTCCAGAAATAGGTGTTCCTTTACATTTGTCCCTCCACCTATCAGCAGTGATCACACCGATGTCCCTCAAACATGGTGGTGTGCAAAGAACCAATTACACTTTTCTTTCGACAACCGGACCAGACGAAGGATACTTGTGGTCTTCAGGGATCACTTACTCACTGAATGTGGCTAAATAAAGGCACCAAGTGAGCAGGAAGTATAAGAGGACAGAGGACAGAGATACAGGTTCAAGTCCTTTCACCTCCATTTACTGGTTTTGTAAGCACACGCGGCTGACTCTACCTGAAAGTGTATCGGTGAACACAGTGCTCTCCTTATGGCTTAGCTACCTTGCAAGATTTCTGGAAGCATAATGTAGGAAAGAGACATAGGCTATGTTGTTAACTGTTCTGTACAGAAGGATAGATGGGCAGACAAAAAGATGATGGATTCATAGATAGATAGGTACACAGATGACAGATGAAAGATAGATAGATAGGTACATAGATTAATAGATGATAGACATCATAGATAGATGATAGGAAGATAGATAGATACATAGATAAATACATACATACATACATACATACATACATAGACAGACAGACCATTAGATAGATAGATACAGATACATATCGATTGACACAAAGCTACTGTTCATAACCAGGAGTTGAATGGTGAATAACATAGCTAAACTACAAACAAAAAGGAAGAATGAAATCCAGTTTAAAAAGTGCAGTAAGCAGCCTTAAGAAGAAAACAAATACTACCATTTGCAATGACCTGGATGGAGCTAGACGGTAGTATGTTCAGACAAATAGTCCAGGAGTAGAAAGACAAGTACCAAGTGTTTTCACTCATGTGTGGAGTATAACAACAAAGAAAAACTGAAGGAAAAAAACAGCAGCAGACTCACAGAACCCGAGAGTTGACTAAAAGTTACCAAAGGGAAAAGGACTGGGCAGGGTGGGTCTGAAGGGAGGGATAAGTGTGAGGAGAAAGAATGGGGGCATTAGTTTTAGCATGTATAATGCTTGGGGTCGAGGGGGCATGAGGAGTGCTGTTCAACACAGGGAAGGCTAGTAGAGATCATATAACATCTTACTACTCACTGATGGAGAGCGACTGTAACGGGGTCTGTTGGGAGGGACATGGTGAAGGGGTCTATAGCATCCAACTACGCAGATCGAGAGCGACTGAAGAGGTTTTTCAGGGATACTTGGTGAAGGGGGGTGCATAGTAAACATAATGTTCTTCAAGTGATTTTAGCTTAATGATAAAAAAAATTCTTTAAGTGCTATAAGTGCACAGCTCTAAATCATCAGAATAAAAGGTCAGGCACTGAGTGCAGCAAACAAAAGACACAGGGTTAAAAGAAGGGATGAAATCTCAAGACACCTACGTGCTTACTTACAGGAGACTCACTTGAGATCCAAGGACACAGACAAACTACAAGCCGAAGGTGTGTGGACAAGTACACTGCACGAGTGAAACTGAAAAACAAACAATCAAACAAATGGATTCTGTTTGAGTCCCCTGAGACTGTCAGAAGAAAATAGCCCTATCTGGCAACCGTGAATTCTTTTTGTTTGGTTTCAGCCGTTCCCAGCCATTGATTTAGTGGTGCAGCAACATACTTCTCATTTTCTCTCACCTCAACAACTGAGTTGCTGTAATAATAAGCATCTGGGCCTTTGAAATCAGTGGATTTTATGATGTTCACGAATGTGAAGATCTAATAACTACCTAAAGAGGGATGTTTGGACACTCAAATAAACTCGTCACCCCACAATACACTCTTAGCTCCCAACTGCTCATGTCTAGAAATTGGTGTTCCTTTTTATTTGACCCTCTGTCCTATCGGAGGTGATCACGCTGAGGTCCTTCAAACATGGTGGTGAGCAAAGCAGCAAGTTTACTTTTCTCGTGACAACAGGCCCAGAGGAATGATACTTGTGGTCTTCAGGGAGCACTTAGTCAAAGAATGTGGCTAAATACAGATAGCAAGTTAGAAGGAGATGAAAGAGGACAGAGGATAGAGACACGGGATCAAGTCCCGGCACAACCATTTCCTGGTTTTTTAGGTACACGCGGCCGACTCGAACTGCAAGTGTCTCGGTAAACCCAGTGCTCTATCTACAGCCTAGATACTTTGCAGGACTTTTGGAAGCATAGTGTAGGAAAGTGATATAGGATAATTGGTTAACTGTTCTGTACACAAGGACAGATGGGCAGACAAAAAGATGATTGATTGAGTGATTGATAAATAGATAGACAGACAGATAGATAGATATAGGTACATATCGATTAACACAAAGCTACTGCTCATAACAAGGAGAGCAATGGTGAAAGCACATAGCAAAACTACAAACAAAAAAGAAGAATGAACTCCAGTTTAAAAAGTGCAGTAAGCAGCCATAAGAAGAAAACAAATCCTATCATTTGCAATAACGTGGATGGAGCTAGAGGGTATTATGCTCAGTCAAATAGGCCAGGCGGAGAAATACATGTACCAAATGATTTCACTCATGTGTGGAGTATGATAACAAAGAAAAACTGAAGGAAAAGACAGCAGCAGACTCACAGAACCCGAGAGTGGACTAACAGTTACCAAAGAGAAAGGGACTGGGTAGGGTTTGTGGGAAGGGAGTAATAAGTGCAGGGAAAAAGAATGGGGGCATTAGGATTAGCATGTATAATGTGTAGGGTGGGGTGTCATGGGTAGGGCTGTACAACACAGAGAAGACATGTAGTGATTCTACAGCATCTTAGTACATGCTGACGGAGAGCGGCTGTAAATGGGATTTGGGGTGACTTGGTGAAGAGGGTAGACAGAATAACATAATTTTCTGCATGTGATTGTATATTAATGAGAACAAAAAGAATTTCAAAGTGCAGAAAGAGCACAGCTCTCAAATATCAGAATAAAAGTACAGGCTTTGAGTGCTCCAATCAAAAGACACAGGGTTAGAAGAACTGATGAAAACTCAAGACCACCTACGTGCTCCGTTACTGGAGACTCACTTGAGATCCAAGGACACAGACAAACTACAAGCTGAAGGGGCGGGGACAGGTTCCCTACACAAGTGAACCTGAGAAACAAAGAAAGAAATGGATTCTCTTTTGGACCCCAGAGAGAGTCAGTAGAAAATAGCACTATCTAGCCACCGTGAATTCTTTTTGTTTGGTTTCAGCAGTGCTCAGGCATAGATTTCGTGGTGCAGCAACTTCCTTCTCATTTCCTCTCACCTCAACAAATGAATTGCTGTAATAATATGCGTCTGAGCTTTTAAAATCATTGCTTTTTATGATGTTCACGAATGTAAAGAAGTAATAACCACCTAAGGAGGGAAGTTTGGACCCTCAAATAAACACTTCACTCCACAACACACTCTTTGTTCCCAACTGCTCCTGTCCAGAAATAGGTGTTCCTTTATATTTGTCCCTCCACCTATCAGCAGTGATCACGCCAATGTCCCTCAAACATGGTGGTGTGCAAAGAACCAAGTACACTTTTCTTTCGACAACCGGACCAGACGAAGGATACTTGTGGTCTTCAGGGATCACTTACTCACTGAATGTGCCTAAATAAAGTCACCAAGTGAGCAGGAAGTATAAGAGGACAGAGGACAGAGATACAAGTTCATGTCCTTTCACCTCCATTTACTGGTTTTGTAAGCACACGCGGCTGACTCTACCTGAAAGTGTATCGGTGAACACAGTGCTCTCCTTATGGCTTAGCTACCTTGCAAAATTTCTGGAAGCATAATGTAGGAAAGAGACATAGGCTATGTTGTTAACTGTTCTGTACAGAAGGATAGATGGGCAGACAAAAAGATGATGGATTCATAGATAGATAGGTACACAGATGACAGATGAAAGATAGATAGATAGGTACATAGATTAATAGATGATAGACATCATAGATAGATGATAGGAAGATAGATAGATACATAGATAAATACATACATACATACATACATACATACATAGACAGACAGACCATTAGATAGACAGATACAGATACATATCGATTGACACAAAGCTACTGTTCATAACCAGGAGTTGAATGGTGAATAACATAGCTAAACTACAAACAAGAAGGAAGAATGAAATCCAGTTTAAAAAGTGCAGTAAGCAGCCTTAAGAAGAAAACAAATACTACCATTTGCAATGACCTGGATGGAGCTAGACGGTAGTATGTTCAGACAAATAGTCCAGGAGTAGAAAGACAAGTACCAAGTGTTTTCACTCATGTGTGGAGTATAACAACAAAGAAAAACTGAAGGAAAAAAACAGCAGCAGACTCACAGAACCCGAGAGTTGACTAAAAGTTACCAAAGGGAAAAGGACTGGGCAGGGTGGGTCTGAAGGGAGGGATAAGTGTGAGGAGAAAGAATGGGGGCATTAGTTTTAGCATGTATAATGCTTGGGGTCGAGGGGGCATGAGGAGTGCTGTTCAACACAGGGAAGGCTAGTAGAGATCATATAACATCTTACTACTCACTGATGGAGAGCGACTGTAACGGGGTCTGTTGGGAGGGACATGGTGAAGGGGTCTACAGCATCCAACTACGCAGATCGAGAGCGACTGAAGAGGTTTTTCAGGGGTACTTGGTGAAGGGGGGTGCATAGTAAACATAATGTTCTTCAAGTGATTTTAGCTTAATGATAAAAAAAATTCTTTAAGTGCAATAAGTGCACAGCTCTAAATCATCAGAATAAAAGGTCAGGCACTGAGTGCAGCAAACAAAAGACACAGGGTTAAAAGAAGGGATGAAATCTCAAGACACCTACGTGCTTACTTACAGGAGACTCACTTGAGATCCAAGGACACAGACAAACTACAAGCCGAAGGTGTGTGGACAAGTACACTGCACGAGTGAAACTGAAAAACAAACAATCAAACAAATGGATTCTGTTTGAGTCCCCTGAGACTGTCAGAAGAAAATAGCCCTATCTGGCAACCGTGAATTCTTTTTGTTTGGTTTCAGCCGTTCCCAGCCATTGATTTAATGGTGCAGCAACATACTTCTCATTTTCTCTCACCTCAACAACTGAGTTGCTGTAATAATAAGCATCTGGGCCTTTGAAATCAGTGGATTTTATGATGTTCACGAATGTGAAGATCTAATAACTACCTAAAGAGGGATGTTTGGACACTCAAATAAACTCGTCACCCCACAATACACTCTTAGCTCCCAACTGCTCATGTCTAGAAATTGGTGTTCCTTTTTATTTGACCCTCCGTCCTATCGGAGGTGATCACGCTGAGGTCCTTCAAACATGGTGGTGAGCAAAGCAGCAAGTTTACTTTTCTCGTGACAACAGGCCCAGAGGAATGATACTTGTGGTCTTCAGGGAGCACTTAGTCAAAGAATGTGGCTAAATACAGATAGCAAGTTAGAAGGAGATGAAAGAGGACAGAGGATAGAGACACGGGATCAAGTCTCGGCACAACCATTTCCTGGTTTTTTAGGTACACGCGGCCGACTCGAACTGCAAGTGTCTCGGTAAACCCAGTGCTCTATCTACAGCCTAGATACTTTGCAGGACTTTTGGAAGCATAGTGTAGGAAAGTGATATAGGATAATTGGTTAACTGTTCTGTACACAAGGACAGATGGGCAGACAAAAAGATGATTGATTGAGTGATTGATAAATAGATAGACAGACAGATAGATAGATATAGGTACATATCGATTAACACAAAGCTACTGCTCATAACAAGGAGAGCAATGGTGAAAGCACATAGCAAAACTACAAACAAAAAAGAAGAATGAAATCCAGTTTAAAAAGTGCAGTAAGCAGCCATAAGAAGAAAACAAATCCTATCATTTGCAATAACGTGGATGGAGCTAGAGGGTATTATGCTCAGTCAAATAGGCCAGGCGGAGAAATACATGTACCAAATGATTTCACTCATGTGTGGAGTATGATAACAAAGAAAAACTGAAGGAAAAGACAGCAGCAGACTCACAGAACCCGAGAGTGGACTAACAGTTACCAAAGAGAAAGGGACTGGGTAGGGTTTGTGGAAGGGAGTAATAAGTGCGGGGAAAAAGAATGGGGGCATTAGGATTAGCATGTATAATGTGTAGGGTGGGGTGTCATGGGTAGGGCTGTACAACACAGAGAAGACATGTAGTGATTCTACAGCATCTTAGTACATGCTGACGGAGAGCGGCTGTAAATGGGATTTGGGGTGACTTGGTGAAGAGGGTAGACAGAATAACATAATTTTCTGCATGTGATTGTATATTAATGAGAACAAAAAGAATTTCAAAGTGCAGAAAGAGCACAGCTCTCAAATATCAGAATAAAAGTACAGGCTTTGAGTGCTCCAATCAAAAGACACAGGGTTAGAAGAACTGATGAAAACTCAAGACCACCTACGTGCTCCGTTACTGGAGACTCACTTGAGATCCAAGGACACAGACAAACTACAAGCTGAAGGGGCGGGGACAGGTTCCCTACACAAGTGAACCTGAGAAACAAAGAAAGAAATGGATTCTCTTTTGGACCCCAGAGAGAGTCAGTAGAAAATAGCACTATCTAGCCACCGTGAATTCTTTTTGTTTGGTTTCAGCAGTGCTCAGGCATAGATTTCGTGGTGCAGCAACTTCCTTCTCATTTCCTCTCACCTCAACAAATGAATTGCTGTAATAATATGCGTCTGAGCTTTTAAAATCATTGCTTTTTATGATGTTCACGAATGTAAAGAAGTAATAACCACCTAAGGAGGGAAGTTTGGACCCTCAAATAAACACTTCACTCCACAACACACTCTTTGTTCCCAACTGCTCCTGTCCAGAAATAGGTGTTCCTTTATATTTGTCCCTCCACCTATCAGCAGTGATCACGCCAATGTCCCTCAAACATGGTGGTGTGCAAAGAACCAAGTACACTTTTCTTTCGACAACCGGACCAGACGAAGGATACTTGTGGTCTTCAGGGATCACTTACTCACTGAATGTGGCTAAATAAAGTCACCAAGTGAGCAGGAAGTATAAGAGGACAGAGGACAGAGATACAAGTTCAAGTCCTTTCACCTCCATTTACTGGTTTTGTAAGCACACGCGGCTGACTCTACCTGAAAGTGTATCGGTGAACACAGTGCTCTCCTTATGGCTTAGCTACCTTGCAAGATTTCTGGAAGCATAATGTAGGAAAGAGACATAGGCTATGTTGTTAACTGTTCTGTACAGAAGGATAGATGGGCAGACAAAAAGATGATGGATTCATAGATAGATAGGTACACAGATGACAGATGAAAGATAGATAGATAGGTACATAGATTAATAGATGATAGACATCATAGATAGATGATAGGAAGATAGATAGATACATAGATAAATACATACATACATACATACATACATACATAGACAGACAGACCATTAGATAGATAGATACAGATACATATCGATTGACACAAAGCTACTGTTCACAACCAGGAGTTGAATGGTGAATAACATAGCTAAACTACAAACAAAAAGGAAGAATGAAATCCAGTTTAAAAAGTGCAGTAAGCAGCCTTAAGAAGAAAACAAATACTACCATTTGCAATGACCTGGATGGAGCTAGACGGTAGTATGTTCAGACAAATAGTCCAGGAGTAGAAAGACAAGTACCAAGTGTTTTCACTCATGTGTGGAGTATAACAACAAAGAAAAACTGAAGGAAAAAAACAGCAGCAGACTCACAGAAGCCGAGAGTTCACTAAAAGTTACCAAAGGGAAAAGGACTGGGCAGGGTGGGTCTGAAGGGAGGGATAAGTGTGAGGAGAAAGAATGGGGGCATTAGTTTTAGCATGTATAATGCTTGGGGTCGACGGGGCATGAGGAGTGCTGTTCAACACAGGGAAGGCTAGTAGAGATCATATAACATCTTACTACTCACTGATGGAGAGCGACTGTAACGGGGTCTGTTGGGAGGGACATGGTGAAGGGGTCTACAGCATCCAACTACGCAGATCGAGAGCGACTGAAGAGGTTTTTCAGGGGTACATGGTGAAGGGGGTTGCATAGTAAACATAATGTTCTTCAAGTGATTTTAGCTTAATGATTAAAAAAATTCTTTAAGTGCAATAAGTGCACAGCTCTAAATCATCAGAATAAAAGGTCAGGCACTGAGTGCAGCAAACAAAAGACACAGGGTTAAAAGAAGGGATGAAATCTCAAGACACCTACGTGCTTACTTACAGGAGACTCACTTGAGATCCAAGGACACAGACAAACTACAAGCCGAAGGTGTGTGGACAAGTACACTGCACGAGTGAAACTGAAAAACAAA
Source organism: Manis pentadactyla (assembly GCF_030020395.1). Classification (NCBI taxonomy): domain Eukaryota; kingdom Metazoa; phylum Chordata; class Mammalia; order Pholidota; family Manidae; genus Manis; species Manis pentadactyla. The sequence continues at coordinate 43,387,053 of NC_080031.1, read as the reverse complement.
CAATCAAACAAATGGATTCTGTTTGAGTCCCCTGAGACTGTCAGAAGAAAATAGCCCTATCTGGCAACCGTGAATTCTTTTTGTTTGGTTTCAGCCGTTCCCAGCAATTGATTTAGTGGTGCAGCAACATACTTCTCATTTTCTCTCACCTCAACAACTGAGTTGCTGTAATAATAAGCATCTGGGCCTTTGAAATCAGTGGATTTTATGATGTTCACGAATGTGAAGATCTAATAACTACCTAAAGAGGGATGTTTGGACACTCAAATAAACTCGTCACCCCACAATACACTCTTAGCTCCCAACTGCTCATGTCTAGAAATTGGTGTTCCTTTTTATTTGACCCTCCGTCCTATCGGAGGTGATCACGCTGAGGTCCTTCAAACATGGTGGTGAGCAAAGCAGCAAGTTTACTTTTCTCGTGACAACAGGCCCAGAGGAATGATACTTGTGGTCTTCAGGGAGCACTTAGTCAAAGAATGTGGCTAAATACAGATAGCAAGTTAGAAGGAGATGAAAGAGGACAGAGGATAGAGACACGGGATCAAGTCCCGGCACAACCATTTCCTGGTTTTTTAGGTACACGCGGCCGACTCGAACTGCAAGTGTCTCGGTAAACCCAGTGCTCTATCTACAGCCTAGATACTTTGCAGGACTTTTGGAAGCATAGTTTAGGAAAGTGATATAGGATAATTGGTTAACTGTTCTGTACACAAGGACAGATGGGCAGACAAAAAGATGATTGATTGAGTGATTGATAAATAGATAGACAGACAGATAGATAGATATAGGTACATATCGATTAACACAAAGCTACTGCTCATAACAAGGAGAGCAATGGTGAAAGCACATAGCAAAACTACAAACAAAAAAGAAGAATGGTGAAAGCACATAGCAAAACTACAAACAAAAAAGAGGAATGAAATCCAGTTTAAAAAGTGCAGTAAGCAGCCATAAGAAGAAAACAAATCCTATCATTTGCAATAACGTGGATGGAGCTAGAGGGTATTATGCTCAGTCAAATAGGCCAGGCGGAGAAATACATGTACCAAATGATTTCACTCATGTGTGGAGTATGATAACAAAGAAAAACTGAAGGAAAAGACAGCAGCAGACTCACAGAACCCGAGAGTGGACTAACAGTTACCAAAGAGAAAGGGACTGGGTAGGGTTTGTGGGAAGGGAGTAATAAGTGCGGGGAAAAAGAATGGGGGCATTAGGATTAGCATGTATAATGTGTAGGGTGGGGTGTCATGGGTAGGGCTGTACAACACAGAGAAGACATGTAGTGATTCTACAGCATCTTAGTACATGCTGACGGAGAGCGGCTGTAAATGGGATTTGGGGTGACTTGGTGAAGAGGGTAGACAGAATAACATAATTTTCTGCATGTGATTGTATATTAATGAGAACAAAAAGAATTTCAAAGTGCAGAAAGAGCACAGCTCTCAAATATCAGAATAAAAGTACAGGCTTTGAGTGCTCCAATCAAAGGACACAGGGTTAGAAGAACTGATGAAAACTCAAGACCACCTACGTGCTCCGTTACTGGAGACTCACTTGAGATCCAAGGACACAGACAAACTACAAGCTGAAGGGGCGGGGACAGGTTCCCTACACAAGTGAACCTGAGAAACAAAGAAAGAAATGGATTCTCTTTTGGACCCCAGAGAGAGTCAGTAGAAAATAGCACTATCTAGCCACCGTGAATTCTTTTTGTTTGGTTTCAGCAGTGCTCAGGCATAGATTTCGTGGTGCAGCAACTTCCTTCTCATTTCCTCTCACCTCAACAAATGAATTGCTGTAATAATATGCGTCTGGGCTTTTAAAATCATTGCTTTTTATGATGTTCACGAATGTAAAGAAGTAATAACCACCTAAGGAGGGAAGTTTGGACCCTCAAATAAACACTTCACTCCACAACACACTCTTTGTTCCCAACTGCTCCTGTCCAGAAATAGGTGTTCCTTTATATTTGTCCCTCCACCTATCAGCAGTGATCACGCCAATGTCCCTCAAACATGGTGGTGTGCAAAGAACCAAGTACACTTTTCTTTCGACAACCGGACCAGACGAAGGATACTTGTGGTCTTCAGGGATCACTTACTCACTGAATGTGGCTAAATAAAGTCAACAAGTGAGCAGGAAGTATAAGAGGACAGAGGACAGAGATACAAGTTCAAGTCCTTTCACCTCCATTTACTGGTTTTGTAAGCACACGCGGATGACTCTACCTGAAAGTGTATCGGTGAACACAGTGCTCTCCTTATGGCTTAGCTACCTTGCAAGATTTCTGGAAGCATAATGTAGGAAAGAGACATAGGCTATGTTGTTAACTGTTCTGTACAGAAGGATAGATGGGCAGACAAAAAGATGATGGATTCATAGATAGATAGGTACACAGATGACAGATGAAAGATAGATAGATAGGTACATAGATTAATAGATGATAGACATCATAGATAGATGATAGGAAGATAGATAGATACATAGATAAATACATACATACATACATACATACATACATAGACAGACAGACCATTAGATAGATAGATACAGATACATATCGATTGACACAAAGCTACTGTTCACAACCAGGAGTTGAATGGTGAATAACATAGCTAAACTACAAACAAAAAGGAAGAATGAAATCCAGTTTAAAAAGTGCAGTAAGCAGCCTTAAGAAGAAAACAAATACTACCATTTGCAATGACCTGGATGGAGCTAGACGGTAGTATGTTCAGACAAATAGTCCAGGAGTAGAAAGACAAGTACCAAGTGTTTTCACTCATGTGTGGAGTATAACAACAAAGAAAAACTGAAGGAAAAAAACAGCAGCAGACTCACAGAACCCGAGAGTTCACTAAAAGTTACCAAAGGGAAAAGGACTGGGCAGGGTGGGTCTGAAGGGAGGGATAAGTGTGAGGAGAAAGAATGGGGGCATTAGTTTTAGCATGTATAATGCTTGGGGTCGACGGGGCATGAGGAGTGCTGTTCAACACAGGGAAGGCTAGTAGAGATCATATAACATCTTACTACTCACTGATGGAGAGCGACTGTAACGGGGTCTGTTGGGAGGGACATGGTGAAGGGGTCTACAGCATCCAACTACGCAGATCGAGAGCGACTGAAGAGGTTTTTCAGGGGTACTTGGTGAAGGGGGTTGCATAGTAAACATAATGTTCTTCAAGTGATTTTAGCTTAATGATTAAAAAAATTCTTTAAGTGCAATAAGTGCACAGCTCTAAATCATCAGAATAAAAGGTCAGGCACTGAGTGCAGCAAACAAAAGACACAGGGTTAAAAGAAGGGATGAAATCTCAAGACACCTACGTGCTTACTTACAGGAGACTCACTTGAGATCCAAGGACACAGACAAACTACAAGCCGAAGGTGTGTGGACAAGTACACTGCACGAGTGAAACTGAAAAACAAACAATCAAACAAATGGATTCTGTTTGAGTCCCCTGAGACTGTCAGAAGAAAATAGCCCTATCTGGCAACCGTGAATTCTTTTTGTTTGGTTTCAGCCGTTCCCAGCCATTGATTTAGTGGTGCAGCAACATACTTCTCATTTTCTCTCACCTCAACAACTGAGTTGCTGTAATAATAAGCATCTGGGCCTTTGAAATCAGTGGATTTTATGATGTTCACGAATGTGAAGATCTAATAACTACCTAAAGAGGGATGTTTGGACACTCAAATAAACTCGTCACCCCACAATACACTCTTAGCTCCCAACTGCTCATGTCTAGAAATTGGTGTTCCTTTTTATTTGACCCTCCGTCCTATCGGAGGTGATCACGCTGAGGTCCTTCAAACATGGTGGTGAGCAAAGCAGCAAGTTTACTTTTCTCGTGACAACAGGCCCAGAGGAATGATACTTGTGGTCTTCAGGGAGCACTTAGTCAAAGAATGTGGCTAAATACAGATAGCAAGTTAGAAGGAGATGAAAGAGGACAGAGGATAGAGACACGGGATCAAGTCCCGGCACAACCATTTCCTGGTTTTTTAGGTACACGCGGCCGACTCGAACTGCAAGTGTCTCGGTAAACCCAGTGCTCTATCTACAGCCTAGATACTTTGCAGGACTTTTGGAAGCATAGTGTAGGAAAGTGATATAGGATAATTGGTTAACTGTTCTGTACACAAGGACAGATGGGCAGACAAAAAGATGATTGATTGAGTGATTGATAAATAGATAGACAGACAGATAGATAGATATAGGTACATATCGATTAACACAAAGCTACTGCTCATAACAAGGAGAGCAATGGTGAAAGCACATAGCAAAACTACAAACAAAAAAGAAGAATGAAATCCAGTTTAAAAAGTGCAGTAAGCAGCCATAAGAAGAAAACAAATCCTATCATTTGCAATAACGTGGATGGAGCTAGAGGGTATTATGCTCAGTCAAATAGGCCAGGCGGAGAAATACATGTACCAAATGATTTCACTCATGTGTGGAGTATGATAACAAAGAAAAACTGAAGGAAAAGACAGCAGCAGACTCACAGAACCCGAGAGTGGACTAACAGTTACCAAAGAGAAAGGGACTGGGTAGGGTTTGTGGGAAGGGAGTAATAAGTGCGGGGAAAAAGAATGGGGGCATTAGGATTAGCATGTATAATGTGTAGGGTGGGGTGTCATGGGTAGGGCTGTACAACACAGAGAAGACATGTAGTGATTCTACAGCATCTTAGTACATGCTGACGGAGAGCGGCTGTAAATGGGATTTGGGGTGACTTGGTGAAGAGGGTAGACAGAATAACATAATTTTCTGCATGTGATTGTATATTAATGAGAACAAAAAGAATTTCAAAGTGCAGAAAGAGCACAGCTCTCAAATATCAGAATAAAAGTACAGGCTTTGACTGCTCCAATCAAAGGACACAGGGTTAGAAGAACTGATGAAAACTCAAGACCACCTACGTGCTCCGTTACTGGAGACTCACTTGAGATCCAAGGACACAGACAAACTACAAGCTGAAGGGGCGGGGACAGGTTCCCTACACAAGTGAACCTGAGAAACAAAGAAAGAAATGGATTCTCTTTTGGACCCCAGAGAGAGTCAGTAGAAAATAGCACTATCTAGCCACCGTGAATTCTTTTTGTTTGGTTTCAGCAGTGCTCAGGCATAGATTTCGTGGTGCAGCAACTTCCTTCTCATTTCCTCTCACCTCAACAAATGAATTGCTGTAATAATATGCGTCTGGGCTTTTAAAATCATTGCTTTTTATGATGTTCACGAATGTAAAGAAGTAATAACCACCTAAGGAGGGAAGTTTGGACCCTCAAATAAACACTTCACTCCACAACACACTCTTTGTTCCCAACTGCTCCTGTCCAGAAATAGGTGTTCCTTTATATTTGTCCCTCCACCTATCAGCAGTGATCACGCCAATGTCCCTCAAACATGGTGGTGTGCAAAGAACCAAGTACACTTTTCTTTCGACAACCGGACCAGACGAAGGATACTTGTGGTCTTCAGGGATCACTTACTCACTGAATGTGGCTAAATAAAGTCACCAAGTGAGCAGGAAGTATAAGAGGACAGAGGACAGAGATACAAGTTCAAGTCCTTTCACCTCCATTTACTGGTTTTGTAAGCACACGCGGATGACTCTACCTGAAAGTGTATCGGTGAACACAGTGCTCTCCTTATGGCTTAGCTACCTTGCAAGATTTCTGGAAGCATAATGTAGGAAAGAGACATAGGCTATGTTGTTAACTGTTCTGTACAGAAGGATAGATGGGCAGACAAAAAGATGATGGATTCATAGATAGATAGGTACACAGATGACAGATGAAAGATAGATAGATAGGTACATAGATTAATAGATGATAGACATCATAGATAGATGATAGGAAGATAGATAGATACATAGATAAATACATACATACATACATACATACACAGACAGACCATTAGATAGATACAGATACATATCGATTGACACAAAGCTACTGTTCATAACCAGGAGTTGAATGGTGAATAACATAGCTAAACTACAAACAAAAAGGAAGAATGAAATCCAGTTTAAAAAGTGCAGTAAGCAGCCTTAAGAAGAAAGCAAATACTACCATTTGCAATGACCTGGATGGAGCTAGACGGTAGTATGTTCAGACAAATAGTCCAGGAGTAGAAAGACAAGTACCAAGTGTTTTCACTCATGTGTGGAGTATAACAACAAAGAAAAACTGAAGGAAAAAAACAGCAGCAGACTCACAGGACCCGAGAGTTCACTAAAAGTTACCAAAGGGAAAAGGACTGGGCAGGGTGGGTCTGAAGGGAGGGATAAGTGTGAGGAGAAAGAATGGTTGCATTAGTTTTAGCATGTATAATGCTTGGGGTCGAGGGGGCATGAGGAGTGCTGTTCAACGCAGGGAAGGCTAGTAGAGATCATATAACATCTTACTACTCACTGATGGAGAGCGACTGTAACGGGGTCTGTTGGGAGGGACATGGTGAAGGGGTCTACAGCATCCAACTACGCAGATTGAGAGCGACTGAAGAGGTTTTTCAGGGGTACTTGGTGAAGGGGGGTGCATAGTAAACATAATGTTCTTCAAGTGATTTTAGCTTAATGATAAAAAAATTTCTTTAAGTGCAATAAGTGCACAGCTCTAAATCATCAGAATAAAAGGTCAGGCACTGAGTGCAGCAAACAAAAGACACAGGGTTAAAAGAAGGGATGAAATCTCAAGACACCTACGTGCTTACTTACAGGAGACTCACTTGAGATCCAAGTACACAGACAAACTACAAGCCGAAGGTGTGTGGACAAGTACACTGCACGAGTGAAACTGAAAAACAAACAATCAAACAAATGGATTCTGTTTGAGTCCCCTGAGACTGTCAGAAGAAAATAGCCCTATCTGGCAACCGTGAATTCTTTTTGTTTGGTTTCAGCCGTTCCCAGCCATTGATTTAGTGGTGCAGCAACATACTTCTCATTTTCTCTCACCTCAACAACTGAGTTGCTGTAATAATAAGCATCTGGGCCTTTGAAATCAGTGGATTTTATGATGTTCACGAATGTGAAGATCTAATAACTACCTAAAGAGGGATGTTTGGACACTCAAATAAACTCGTCACCCCACAATACACTCTTAGCTCCCAACTGCTCATGTCTAGAAATTGGTGTTCCTTTTTATTTGACCCTCCGTCCTATCGGAGGTGATCACGCTGAGGTCCTTCAAACATGGTGGTGAGCAAAGCAGCAAGTTTACTTTTCTCGTGACAACAGGCCCAGAGGAATGATACTTGTGGTCTTCAGGGAGCACTTAGTCAAAGAATGTGGCTAAATACAGATAGCAAGTTAGAAGGAGATGAAAGAGGACAGAGGATAGAGACACGGGATCAAGTCCCGGCACAACCATTTCCTGGTTTTTTAGGTACACGCGGCCGACTCGAACTGCAAGTGTCTCGGTAAACCCAGTGCTCTATCTACAGCCTAGATACTTTGCAGGACTTTGGGAAGCATAGTGTAGGAAAGTGATATAGGATAATTGGTTAACTGTTCTGTACACAAGGACAGATGGGCAGACAAAAAGATGATTGATTGAGTGATTGATAAATAGATAGACAGACAGATAGATAGATATAGGTACATATCGATTAACACAAAGCTACTGCTCATAACAAGGAGAGCAATGGTGAAAGCACATAGCAAAACTACAAACAAAAAAGAAGAATGAAATCCAGTTTAAAAAGTGCAGTAAGCAGCCATAAGAAGAAAACAAATCCTATCATTTGCAATAACGTGGATGGAGCTAGAGGGTATTATGCTCAGTCAAATAGGCCAGGCGGAGAAATACATGTACCAAATGATTTCACTCATGTGTGGAGTATGATAACAAAGAAAAACTGAAGGAAAAGACAGCAGCAGACTCACAGAACCCGAGAGTGGACTAACAGTTACCAAAGAGAAAGGGACTGGGTAGGGTTTGTGGGAAGGGAGTAATAAGTGCGGGGAAAAAGAATGGGGGCATTAGGATTAGCATGTATAATGTGTAGGGTGGGGTGTCATGGGTAGGGCTGTACAACACAGAGAAGACATGTAGTGATTCTACAGCATCTTAGTACATGCTGACGGAGAGCGGCTGTAAATGGGATTTGGGGTGACTTGGTGAAGAGGGTAGACAGAATAACATAATTTTCTGCATGTGATTGTATATTAATGAGAACAAAAAGAATTTCAAAGTGCAGAAAGAGCGCAGCTCTCAAATATCAGAATAAAAGTACAGGCTTTGAGTGCTCCAATCAAAAGACACAGGGTTAGAAGAACTGATGAAAACTCAAGACCACCTACGTGCTCCGTTACTGGAGACTCACTTGAGATCCAAGGACACAGACAAACTACAAGCTGAAGGGGCGGGGACAGGTTCCCTACACAAGTGAACCTGAGAAACAAAGAAAGAAATGGATTCTCTTTTGGACCCCAGAGAGAGTCAGTAGAAAATAGCACTATCTAGCCACCGTGAATTCTTTTTGTTTGGTTTCAGCAGTGCTCAGGCATAGATTTCGTGGTGCAGCAACTTCCTTCTCATTTCCTCTCACCTCAACAAATGAATTGCTGTAATAATATGCGTCTGGGCTTTTAAAATCATTGCTTTTTATGATGTTCACGAATGTAAAGAAGTAATAACCACCTAAGGAGGGAAGTTTGGACCCTCAAATAAACACTTCACTCCACAACACACTCTTTGTTCCCAACTGCTCCTGTCCAGAAATAGGTGTTCCTTTATATTTGTCCCTCCACCTATCAGCAGTGATCACGCCAATGTCCCTCAAACATGGTGGTGTGCAAAGAACCAAGTACACTTTTCTTTCGACAACCGGACCAGACGAAGGATACTTGTGGTCTTCAGGGATCACTTACTCACTGAATGTGGCTAAATAAAGTCACCAAGTGAGCAGGAAGTATAAGAGGACAGAGGACAGAGATACAAGTTCAAGTCCTTTCACCTCCATTTACTGGTTTTGTAAGCACACGCGGCTGACTCTACCTGAAAGTGTATCGGTGAACACAGTGCTCTCCTTATGGCTTAGCTACCTTGCAAGATTTCTGGAAGCATAATGTAGGAAAGAGACATAGGCTATGTTGTTAACTGTTCTGTACAGAAGGATAGATGGGCAGACAAAAAGATGATGGATTCATAGATAGATAGGTACACAGATGACAGATGAAAGATAGATAGATAGGTACATAGATTAATAGATGATAGACATCATAGATAGATGATAGGAAGATAGATAGATACATAGATAAATACATACATACATACATACATACACAGACAGACCATTAGATAGATACAGATACATATCGATTGACACAAAGCTACTGTTCATAACCAGGAGTTGAATGGTGAATAACATAGCTAAACTACAAACAAAAAGGAAGAATGAAATCCAGTTTAAAAAGTGCAGTAAGCAGCCTTAAGAAGAAAGCAAATACTACCATTTGCAATGACCTGGATGGAGCTAGACGGTAGTATGTTCAGACAAATAGTCCAGGAGTAGAAAGACAAGTACCAAGTGTTTTCACTCATGTGTGGAGTATAACAACAAAGAAAAACTGAAGGAAAAAAACAGCAGCAGACTCACAGGACCCGAGAGTTCACTAAAAGTTACCAAAGGGAAAAGGACTGGGCAGGGTGGGTCTGAAGGGAGGGATAAGTGTGAGGAGAAAGAATGGTTGCATTAGTTTTAGCATGTATAATGCTTGGGGTCGAGGGGGCATGAGGAGTGCTGTTCAACGCAGGGAAGGCTAGTAGAGATCATATAACATCTTACTACTCACTGATGGAGAGCGACTGTAACGGGGTCTGTTGGGAGGGACATGGTGAAGGGGTCTACAGCATCCAACTACGCAGATTGAGAGCGACTGAAGAGGTTTTTCAGGGGTACTTGGTGAAGGGGGGTGCATAGTAAACATAATGTTCTTCAAGTGATTTTAGCTTAATGATAAAAAAAATTCTTTAAGTGCAATAAGTGCACAGCTCTAAATCATCAGAATAAAAGGTCAGGCACTGAGTGCAGCAAACAAAAGACACAGGGTTAAAAGAAGGGATGAAATCTCAAGACACCTACGTGCTTACTTACAGGAGACTCACTTGAGATCCAAGTACACAGACAAACTACAAGCCGAAGGTGTGTGGACAAGTACACTGCACGAGTGAAACTGAAAAACAAACAATCAAACAAATGGATTCTGTTTGAGTCCCCTGAGACTGTCAGAAGAAAATAGCCCTATCTGGCAACCGTGAATTCTTTTTGTTTGGTTTCAGCCGTTCCCAGCCATTGATTTAGTGGTGCAGCAACATACTTCTCATTTTCTCTCACCTCAACAACTGAGTTGCTGTAATAATAAGCATCTGGGCCTTTGAAATCAGTGGATTTTATGATGTTCACGAATGTGAAGATCTAATAACTACCTAAAGAGGGATGTTTGGACACTCAAATAAACTCGTCACCCCACAATACACTCTTAGCTCCCAACTGCTCATGTCTAGAAATTGGTGTTCCTTTTTATTTGACCCTCCGTCCTATCGGAGGTGATCACGCTGAGGTCCTTCAAACATGGTGGTGAGCAAAGCAGCAAGTTTACTTTTCTCGTGACAACAGGCCCAGAGGAATGATACTTGTGGTCTTCAGGGAGCACTTAGTCAAAGAATGTGGCTAAATACAGATAGCAAGTTAGAAGGAGATGAAAGAGGACAGAGGATAGAGACACGGGATCAAGTCCCGGCACAACCATTTCCTGGTTTTTTAGGTACACGCGGCCGACTCGAACTGCAAGTGTCTCGGTAAACCCAGTGCTCTATCTACAGCCTAGATACTTTGCAGGACTTTTGGAAGCATAGTGTAGGAAAGTGATATAGGATAATTGGTTAACTGTTCTGTACACAAGGACAGATGGGCAGACAAAAAGATGATTGATTGAGTGATTGATAAATAGATAGACAGACAGATAGATAGATATAGGTACATATCGATTAACACAAAGCTACTGCTCATAACAAGGAGAGCAATGGTGAAAGCACATAGCAAAACTACAAACAAAAAAGAAGAATGAAATCCAGTTTAAAAAGTGCAGTAAGCAGCCATAAGAAGAAAACAAATCCTATCATTTGCAATAACGTGGATGGAGCTAGAGGGTATTATGCTCAGTCAAATAGGCCAGGCGGAGAAATACATGTACCAAATGATTTCACTCATGTGTGGATTATGATAACAAAGAAAAACTGAAGGAAAAGACAGCAGCAGACTCACAGAACCCGAGAGTGGACTAACAGTTACCAAAGAGAAAGGGACTGGGTAGGGTTTGTGGGAAGGGAGTAATAAGTGCGGGGAAAAAGAATGGGGGCATTAGGATTAGCATGTATAATGTGTAGGGTGGGGTGTCATGGGTAGGGCTGTACAACACAGAGAAGACATGTAGTGATTCTACAGCATCTTAGTACATGCTGACGGAGAGCGGCTGTAAATGGGATTTGGGGTGACTTGGTGAAGAGGGTAGACAGAATAACATAATTTTCTGCATGTGATTGTATATTAATGAGAACAAAAAGAATTTCAAAGTGCAGAAAGAGCGCAGCTCTCAAATATCAGAATAAAAGTACAGGCTTTGAGTGCTCCAATCAAAAGACACAGGGTTAGAAGAACTGATGAAAACTCAAGACCACCTACGTGCTCCGTTACTGGAGACTCACTTGAGATCCAAGGACACAGACAAACTACAAGCTGAAGGGGCGGGGACAGGTTCCCTACACAAGTGAACCTGAGAAACAAAGAAAGAAATGGATTCTCTTTTGGACCCCAGAGAGAGTCAGTAGAAAATAGCACTATCTAGCCACCGTGAATTCTTTTTGTTTGGTTTCAGCAGTGCTCAGGCATAGATTTCGTGGTGCAGCAACTTCCTTCTCATTTCCTCTCACCTCAACAAATGAATTGCTGTAATAATATGCGTCTGGGCTTTTAAAATCATTGCTTTTTATGATGTTCACGAATGTAAAGAAGTAATAACCACCTAAGGAGGGAAGTTTGGACCCTCAAATAAACACTTCACTCCACAACACACTCTTTGTTCCCAACTGCTCCTGTCCAGAAATAGGTGTTCCTTTATATTTGTCCCTCCACCTATCAGCAGTGATCACGCCAATGTCCCTCAAACATGGTGGTGTGCAAAGAACCAAGTACACTTTTCTTTCGACAACCGGACCAGACGAAGGATACTTGTGGTCTTCAGGGATCACTTACTCACTGAATGTGGCTAAATAAAGTCACCAAGTGAGCAGGAAGTATAAGAGGACAGAGGACAGAGATACAAGTTCAAGTCCTTTCACCTCCATTTACTGGTTTTGTAAGCACACGCGGCTGACTCTACCTGAAAGTGTATCGGTGAACACAGTGCTCTCCTTATGGCTTAGCTACCTTGCAAGATTTCTGGAAGCATAATGTAGGAAAGAGACATAGGCTATGTTGTTAACTGTTCTGTACAGAAGGATAGATGGGCAGACAAAAAGATGATGGATTCATAGATAGATAGGTACACAGATGACAGATGAAAGATAGATAGATAGGTACATAGATTAATAGATGATAGACATCATAGATAGATGATAGGAAGATAGATAGATACATAGATAAATACATACATACATACATACATACACAGACAGACCATTAGATAGATACAGATACATATCGATTGACACAAAGCTACTGTTCATAACCAGGAGTTGAATGGTGAATAACATAGCTAAACTACAAACAAAAAGGAAGAATGAAATCCAGTTTAAAAAGTGCAGTAAGCAGCCTTAAGAAGAAAGCAAATACTACCATTTGCAATGACCTGGATGGAGCTAGACGGTAGTATGTTCAGACAAATAGTCCAGGAGTAGAAAGACAAGTACCAAGTGTTTTCACTCATGTGTGGAGTATAACAACAAAGAAAAACTGAAGGAAAAAAACAGCAGCAGACTCACAGGACCCGAGAGTTCACTAAAAGTTACCAAAGGGAAAAGGACTGGGCAGGGTGGGTCTGAAGGGAGGGATAAGTGTGAGGAGAAAGAATGGTTGCATTAGTTTTAGCATGTATAATGCTTGGGGTCGAGGGGGCATGAGGAGTGCTGTTCAACGCAGGGAAGGCTAGTAGAGATCATATAACATCTTACTACTCACTGATGGAGAGCGACTGTAACGGGGTCTGTTGGGAGGGACATGGTGAAGGGGTCTACAGCATCCAACTACGCAGATTGAGAGCGACTGAAGAGGTTTTTCAGGGGTACTTGGTGAAGGGGGGTGCATAGTAAACATAATGTTCTTCAAGTGATTTTAGCTTAATGATAAAAAAAATTCTTTAAGTGCAATAAGTGCACAGCTCTAAATCATCAGAATAAAAGGTCAGGCACTGAGTGCAGCAAACAAAAGACACAGGGTTAAAAGAAGGGATGAAATCTCAAGACACCTACGTGCTTACTTACAGGAGACTCACTTGAGATCCAAGTACACAGACAAACTACAAGCCGAAGGTGTGTGGACAAGTACACTGCACGAGTGAAACTGAAAAACAAACAATCAAACAAATGGATTCTGTTTGAGTCCCCTGAGACTGTCAGAAGAAAATAGCCCTATCTGGCAACCGTGAATTCTTTTTGTTTGGTTTCAGCCGTTCCCAGCCATTGATTTAGTGGTGCAGCAACATACTTCTCATTTTCTCTCACCTCAACAACTGAGTTGCTGTAATAATAAGCATCTGGGCCTTTGAAATCAGTGGATTTTATGATGTTCACGAATGTGAAGATCTAATAACTACCTAAAGAGGGATGTTTGGACACTCAAATAAACTCGTCACCCCACAATACACTCTTAGCTCCCAACTGCTCATGTCTAGAAATTGGTGTTCCTTTTTATTTGACCCTCCGTCCTATCGGAGGTGATCACGCTGAGGTCCTTCAAACATGGTGGTGAGCAAAGCAGCAAGTTTACTTTTCTCGTGACAACAGGCCCAGAGGAATGATACTTGTGGTCTTCAGGGAGCACTTAGTCAAAGAATGTGGCTAAATACAGATAGCAAGTTAGAAGGAGATGAAAGAGGACAGAGGATAGAGACACGGGATCAAGTCCCGGCACAACCATTTCCTGGTTTTTTAGGTACACGCGGCCGACTCGAACTGCAAGTGTCTCGGTAAACCCAGTGCTCTATCTACAGCCTAGATACTTTGCAGGACTTTTGGAAGCATAGTGTAGGAAAGTGATATAGGATAATTGGTTAACTGTTCTGTACACAAGGACAGATGGGCAGACAAAAAGATGATTGATTGAGTGATTGATAAATAGATAGACAGACAGATAGATAGATATAGGTACATATCGATTAACACAAAGCTACTGCTCATAACAAGGAGAGCAATGGTGAAAGCACATAGCAAAACTACAAACAAAAAAGAAGAATGAAATCCAGTTTAAAAAGTGCAGTAAGCAGCCATAAGAAGAAAACAAATCCTATCATTTGCAATAACGTGGATGGAGCTAGAGGGTATTATGCTCAGTCAAATAGGCCAGGCGGAGAAATACATGTACCAAATGATTTCACTCATGTGTGGAGTATGATAACAAAGAAAAACTGAAGGAAAAGACAGCAGCAGACTCACAGAACCCGAGAGTGGACTAACAGTTACCAAAGAGAAAGGGACTGGGTAGGGTTTGTGGGAAGGGAGTAATAAGTGCGGGGAAAAAGAATGGGGGCATTAGGATTAGCATGTATAATGTGTAGGGTGGGGTGTCATGGGTAGGGCTGTACAACACAGAGAAGACATGTAGTGATTCTACAGCATCTTAGTACATGCTGACGGAGAGCGGCTGTAAATGGGATTTGGGGTGACTTGGTGAAGAGGGTAGACAGAATAACATAATTTTCTGCATGTGATTGTATATTAATGAGAACAAAAAGAATTTCAAAGTGCAGAAAGAGCGCAGCTCTCAAATATCAGAATAAAAGTACAGGCTTTGAGTGCTCCAATCAAAAGACACAGGGTTAGAAGAACTGATGAAAACTCAAGACCACCTACGTGCTCCGTTACTGGAGACTCACTTGAGATCCAAGGACACAGACAAACTACAAGCTGAAGGGGCGGGGACAGGTTCCCTACACAAGTGAACCTGAGAAACAAAGAAAGAAATGGATTCTCTTTTGGACCCCAGAGAGAGTCAGTAGAAAATAGCACTATCTAGCCACCGTGAATTCTTTTTGTTTGGTTTCAGCAGTGCTCAGGCATAGATTTCGTGGTGCAGCAACTTCCTTCTCATTTCCTCTCACCTCAACAAATGAATTGCTGTAATAATATGCGTCTGGGCTTTTAAAATCATTGCTTTTTATGATGTTCACGAATGTAAAGAAGTAATAACCACCTAAGGAGGGAAGTTTGGACCCTCAAATAAACACTTCACTCCACAACACACTCTTTGTTCCCAACTGCTCCTGTCCAGAAATAGGTGTTCCTTTATATTTGTCCCTCCACCTATCAGCAGTGATCACGCCAATGTCCCTCAAACATGGTGGTGTGCAAAGAACCAAGTACACTTTTCTTTCGACAACCGGACCAGACGAAGGATACTTGTGGTCTTCAGGGATCACTTACTCACTGAATGTGGCTAAATAAAGTCACCAAGTGAGCAGGAAGTATAAGAGGACAGAGGACAGAGATACAAGTTCAAGTCCTTTCACCTCCATTTACTGGTTTTGTAAGCACACGCGGCTGACTCTACCTGAAAGTGTATCGGTGAACACAGTGCTCTCCTTATGGCTTAGCTACCTTGCAAGATTTCTGGAAGCATAATGTAGGAAAGAGACATAGGCTATGTTGTTAACTGTTCTGTACAGAAGGATAGATGGGCAGACAAAAAGATGATGGATTCATAGATAGATAGGTACACAGATGACAGATGAAAGATAGATAGATAGGTACATAGATTAATAGATGATAGACATCATAGATAGATGATAGGAAGATAGATAGATACATAGATAAATACATACATACATACATACATACACAGACAGACCATTAGATAGATACAGATACATATCGATTGACACAAAGCTACTGTTCATAACCAGGAGTTGAATGGTGAATAACATAGCTAAACTACAAACAAAAAGGAAGAATGAAATCCAGTTTAAAAAGTGCAGTAAGCAGCCTTAAGAAGAAAGCAAATACTACCATTTGCAATGACCTGGATGGAGCTAGACGGTAGTATGTTCAGACAAATAGTCCAGGAGTAGAAAGACAAGTACCAAGTGTTTTCACTCATGTGTGGAGTATAACAACAAAGAAAAACTGAAGGAAAAAAACAGCAGCAGACTCACAGGACCCGAGAGTTCACTAAAAGTTACCAAAGGGAAAAGGACTGGGCAGGGTGGGTCTGAAGGGAGGGATAAGTGTGAGGAGAAAGAATGGTTGCATTAGTTTTAGCATGTATAATGCTTGGGGTCGAGGGGGCATGAGGAGTGCTGTTCAACGCAGGGAAGGCTAGTAGAGATCATATAACATCTTACTACTCACTGATGGAGAGCGACTGTAACGGGGTCTGTTGGGAGGGACATGGTGAAGGGGTCTACAGCATCCAACTACGCAGATTGAGAGCGACTGAAGAGGTTTTTCAGGGGTACTTGGTGAAGGGGGGTGCATAGTAAACATAATGTTCTTCAAGTGATTTTAGCTTAATGATAAAAAAAATTCTTTAAGTGCAATAAGTGCACAGCTCTAAATCATCAGAATAAAAGGTCAGGCACTGAGTGCAGCAAACAAAAGACACAGGGTTAAAAGAAGGGATGAAATCTCAAGACACCTACGTGCTTACTTACAGGAGACTCACTTGAGATCCAAGTACACAGACAAACTACAAGCCGAAGGTGTGTGGACAAGTACACTGCACGAGTGAAACTGAAAAACAAACAATCAAACAAATGGATTCTGTTTGAGTCCCCTGAGACTGTCAGAAGAAAATAGCCCTATCTGGCAACCGTGAATTCTTTTTGTTTGGTTTCAGCCGTTCCCAGCCATTGATTTAGTGGTGCAGCAACATACTTCTCATTTTCTCTCACCTCAACAACTGAGTTGCTGTAATAATAAGCATCTGGGCCTTTGAAATCAGTGGATTTTATGATGTTCACGAATGTGAAGATCTAATAACTACCTAAAGAGGGATGTTTGGACACTCAAATAAACTCGTCACCCCACAATACACTCTTAGCTCCCAACTGCTCATGTCTAGAAATTGGTGTTCCTTTTTATTTGACCCTCCGTCCTATCGGAGGTGATCACGCTGAGGTCCTTCAAACATGGTGGTGAGCAAAGCAGCAAGTTTACTTTTCTCGTGACAACAGGCCCAGAGGAATGATACTTGTGGTCTTCAGGGAGCACTTAGTCAAAGAATGTGGCTAAATACAGATAGCAAGTTAGAAGGAGATGAAAGAGGACAGAGGATAGAGACACGGGATCAAGTCCCGGCACAACCATTTCCTGGTTTTTTAGGTACACGCGGCCGACTCGAACTGCAAGTGTCTCGGTAAACCCAGTGCTCTATCTACAGCCTAGATACTTTGCAGGACTTTTGGAAGCATAGTGTAGGAAAGTGATATAGGATAATTGGTTAACTGTTCTGTACACAAGGACAGATGGGCAGACAAAAAGATGATTGATTGAGTGATTGATAAATAGATAGACAGACAGATAGATAGATATAGGTACATATCGATTAACACAAAGCTACTGCTCATAACAAGGAGAGCAATGGTGAAAGCACATAGCAAAACTACAAACAAAAAAGAAGAATGAAATCCAGTTTAAAAAGTGCAGTAAGCAGCCATAAGAAGAAAACAAATCCTATCATTTGCAATAACGTGGATGGAGCTAGAGGGTATTATGCTCAGTCAAATAGGCCAGGCGGAGAAATACATGTACCAAATGATTTCACTCATGTGTGGAGTATGATAACAAAGAAAAACTGAAGGAAAAGACAGCAGCAGACTCACAGAACCCGAGAGTGGACTAACAGTTACCAAAGAGAAAGGGACTGGGTAGGGTTTGTGGGAAGGGAGTAATAAGTGCGGGGAAAAAGAATGGGGGCATTAGGATTAGCATGTATAATGTGTAGGGTGGGGTGTCATGGGTAGGGCTGTACAACACAGAGAAGACATGTAGTGATTCTACAGCATCTTAGTACATGCTGACGGAGAGCGGCTGTAAATGGGATTTGGGGTGACTTGGTGAAGAGGGTAGACAGAATAACATAATTTTCTGCATGTGATTGTATATTAATGAGAACAAAAAGAATTTCAAAGTGCAGAAAGAGCGCAGCTCTCAAATATCAGAATAAAAGTACAGGCTTTGAGTGCTCCAATCAAAAGACACAGGGTTAGAAGAACTGATGAAAACTCAAGACCACCTACGTGCTCCGTTACTGGAGACTCACTTGAGATCCAAGGACACAGACAAACTACAAGCTGAAGGGGCGGGGACAGGTTCCCTACACAAGTGAACCTGAGAAACAAAGAAAGAAATGGATTCTCTTTTGGACCCCAGAGAGAGTCAGTAGAAAATAGCACTATCTAGCCACCGTGAATTCTTTTTGTTTGGTTTCAGCAGTGCTCAGGCATAGATTTCGTGGTGCAGCAACTTCCTTCTCATTTCCTCTCACCTCAACAAATGAATTGCTGTAATAATATGCGTCTGGGCTTTTAAAATCATTGCTTTTTATGATGTTCACGAATGTAAAGAAGTAATAACCACCTAAGGAGGGAAGTTTGGACCCTCAAATAAACACTTCACTCCACAACACACTCTTTGTTCCCAACTGCTCCTGTCCAGAAATAGGTGTTCCTTTATATTTGTCCCTCCACCTATCAGCAGTGATCACGCCAATGTCCCTCAAACATGGTGGTGTGCAAAGAACCAAGTACACTTTTCTTTCGACAACCGGACCAGACGAAGGATACTTGTGGTCTTCAGGGATCACTTACTCACTGAATGTGGCTAAATAAAGTCACCAAGTGAGCAGGAAGTATAAGAGGACAGAGGACAGAGATACAAGTTCAAGTCCTTTCACCTCCATTTACTGGTTTTGTAAGCACACGCGGCTGACTCTACCTGAAAGTGTATCGGTGAACACAGTGCTCTCCTTATGGCTTAGCTACCTTGCAAGATTTCTGGAAGCATAATGTAGGAAAGAGACATAGGCTATGTTGTTAACTGTTCTGTACAGAAGGATAGATGGGCAGACAAAAAGATGATGGATTCATAGATAGATAGGTACACAGATGACAGATGAAAGATAGATAGATAGGTACATAGATTAATAGATGATAGACATCATAGATAGATGATAGGAAGATAGATAGATACATAGATAAATACATACATACATACATACATACACAGACAGACCATTAGATAGATACAGATACATATCGATTGACACAAAGCTACTGTTCATAACCAGGAGTTGAATGGTGAATAACATAGCTAAACTACAAACAAAAAGGAAGAATGAAATCCAGTTTAAAAAGTGCAGTAAGCAGCCTTAAGAAGAAAGCAAATACTACCATTTGCAATGACCTGGATGGAGCTAGACGGTAGTATGTTCAGACAAATAGTCCAGGAGTAGAAAGACAAGTACCAAGTGTTTTCACTCATGTGTGGAGTATAACAACAAAGAAAAACTGAAGGAAAAAAACAGCAGCAGACTCACAGGACCCGAGAGTTCACTAAAAGTTACCAAAGGGAAAAGGACTGGGCAGGGTGGGTCTGAAGGGAGGGATAAGTGTGAGGAGAAAGAATGGTTGCATTAGTTTTAGCATGTATAATGCTTGGGGTCGAGGGGGCATGAGGAGTGCTGTTCAACGCAGGGAAGGCTAGTAGAGATCATATAACATCTTACTACTCACTGATGGAGAGCGACTGTAACGGGGTCTGTTGGGAGGGACATGGTGAAGGGGTCTACAGCATCCAACTACGCAGATTGAGAGCGACTGAAGAGGTTTTTCAGGGGTACTTGGTGAAGGGGGGTGCATAGTAAACATAATGTTCTTCAAGTGATTTTAGCTTAATGATAAAAAAAATTCTTTAAGTGCAATAAGTGCACAGCTCTAAATCATCAGAATAAAAGGTCAGGCACTGAGTGCAGCAAACAAAAGACACAGGGTTTAAAGAAGGGATGAAATCTCAAGACACCTACGTGCTTACTTACAGGAGACTCACTTGAGATCCAAGGACACAGACAAACTACAAGCCGAAGGTGTGTGGACAAGTACACTGCACGAGTGAAACTGAAAAACAAACAATCAAACAAATGGATTCTGTTTGAGTCCCCTGAGACTGTCAGAAGAAAATAGCCCTATCTGGCAACCGTGAATTCTTTTTGTTTGGTTTCAGCCGTTCCCAGCCATTGATTTAGTGGTGCAGCAACATACTTCTCATTTTCTCTCACCTCAACAACTGAGTTGCTGTAATAATAAGCATCTGGGCCTTTGAAATCAGTGGATTTTATGATGTTCACGAATGTGAAGATCTAATAACTACCTAAAGAGGGATGTTTGGACACTCAAATAAACTCGTCACCCCACAATACACTCTTAGCTCCCAACTGCTCATGTCTAGAAATTGGTGTTCCTTTTTATTTGACCCTCCGTCCTATCGGAGGTGATCACGCTGAGGTCCTTCAAACATGGTGGTGAGCAAAGCAGCAAGTTTACTTTTCTCGTGACAACAGGCCCAGAGGAATGATACTTGTGGTCTTCAGGGAGCACTTAGTCAAAGAATGTGGCTAAATACAGATAGCAAGTTAGAAGGAGATGAAAGAGGACAGAGGATAGAGACACGGGATCAAGTCCCGGCACAACCATTTCCTGGTTTTTTAGGTACACGCGGCCGACTCGAACTGCAAGTGTCTCGGTAAACCCAGTGCTCTATCTACAGCCTAGATACTTTGCAGGACTTTTGGAAGCATAGTGTAGGAAAGTGATATAGGATAATTGGTTAACTGTTCTGTACACAAGGACAGATGGGCAGACAAAAAGATGATTGATTGAGTGATTGATAAATAGATAGACAGACAGATAGATAGATATAGGTACATATCGATTAACACAAAGCTACTGCTCATAACAAGGAGAGCAATGGTGAAAGCACATAGCAAAACTACAAACAAAAAAGAAGAATGAAATCCAGTTTAAAAAGTGCAGTAAGCAGCCATAAGAAGAAAACAAATCCTATCATTTGCAATAACGTGGATGGAGCTAGAGGGTATTATGCTCAGTCAAATAGGCCAGGCGGAGAAATACATGTACCAAATGATTTCACTCATGTGTGGAGTATGATAACAAAGAAAAACTGAAGGAAAAGACAGCAGCAGACTCACAGAACCCGAGAGTGGACTAACAGTTACCAAAGAGAAAGGGACTGGGTAGGGTTTGTGGGAAGGGAGTAATAAGTGCGGGGAAAAAGAATGGGGGCATTAGGATTAGCATGTATAATGTGTAGGGTGGGGTGTCATGGGTAGGGCTGTACAACACAGAGAAGACATGTAGTGATTCTACAGCATCTTAGTACATGCTGACGGAGAGCGGCTGTAAATGGGATTTGGGGTGACTTGGTGAAGAGGGTAGACAGAATAACATAATTTTCTGCATGTGATTGTATATTAATGAGAACAAAAAGAATTTCAAAGTGCAGAAAGAGCGCAGCTCTCAAATATCAGAATAAAAGTACAGGCTTTGAGTGCTCCAATCAAAAGACACAGGGTTAGAAGAACTGATGAAAACTCAAGACCACCTACGTGCTCCGTTACTGGAGACTCACTTGAGATCCAAGGACACAGACAAACTACAAGCTGAAGGGGCGGGGACAGGTTCCCTACACAAGTGAACCTGAGAAACAAAGAAAGAAATGGATTCTCTTTTGGACCCCAGAGAGAGTCAGTAGAAAATAGCACTATCTAGCCACCGTGAATTCTTTTTGTTTGGTTTCAGCAGTGCTCAGGCATAGATTTCGTGGTGCAGCAACTTCCTTCTCATTTCCTCTCACCTCAACAAATGAATTGCTGTAATAATATGCGTCTGGGCTTTTAAAATCATTGCTTTTTATGATGTTCACGAATGTAAAGAAGTAATAACCACCTAAGGAGGGAAGTTTGGACCCTCAAATAAACACTTCACTCCACAACACACTCTTTGTTCCCAACTGCTCCTGTCCAGAAATAGGTGTTCCTTTATATTTGTCCCTCCACCTATCAGCAGTGATCACGCCAATGTCCCTCAAACATGGTGGTGTGCAAAGAACCAAGTACACTTTTCTTTCGACAACCGGACCAGACGAAGGATACTTGTGGTCTTCAGGGATCACTTACTCACTGAATGTGGCTAAATAAAGTCACCAAGTGAGCAGGAAGTATAAGAGGACAGAGGACAGAGATACAAGTTCAAGTCCTTTCACCTCCATTTACTGGTTTTGTAAGCACACGCGGCTGACTCTACCTGAAAGTGTATCGGTGAACACAGTGCTCTCCTTATGGCTTAGCTACCTTGCAAGATTTCTGGAAGCATAATGTAGGAAAGAGACATAGGCTATGTTGTTAACTGTTCTGTACAGAAGGATAGATGGGCAGACAAAAAGATGATGGATTCATAGATAGATAGGTACACAGATGACAGATGAAAGATAGATAGATAGGTACATAGATTAATAGATGATAGACATCATAGATAGATGATAGGAAGATAGATAGATACATAGATAAATACATACATACATACATACATACACAGACAGACCATTAGATAGATACAGATACATATCGATTGACACAAAGCTACTGTTCATAACCAGGAGTTGAATGGTGAATAACATAGCTAAACTACAAACAAAAAGGAAGAATGAAATCCAGTTTAAAAAGTGCAGTAAGCAGCCTTAAGAAGAAAGCAAATACTACCATTTGCAATGACCTGGATGGAGCTAGACGGTAGTATGTTCAGACAAATAGTCCAGGAGTAGAAAGACAAGTACCAAGTGTTTTCACTCATGTGTGGAGTATAACAACAAAGAAAAACTGAGGGAAAAAAACAGCAGCAGACTCACAGAACCCGAGAGTTGACTAAAAGTTACCAAAGGGAAAAGGACTGGGCAGGGTGGGTCTGAAGGGAGGGATAAGTGTGAGGAGAAAGAATGGGGGCATTAGTTTTAGCATGTATAATGCTTGGGGTCGAGGGGGCATGAGGAGTGCTGTTCAACACAGGGAAGGCTAGTAGAGATCATATAACATCTTACTACTCACTGATGGAGAGCGACTGTAACGGGGTCTGTTGGGAGGGACATGGTGAAGGGGTCTACAGCATCCAACTACGCAGATCGAGAGCGACTGAAGAGGTTTTTCAGTGGTACTTGGTGAAGGGGGTTGCATAGTAAACATAATGTTCTTCAAGTGATTTTAGCTTAATGATAAAAAAAATTCTTTAAGTGCAATAATTGCACAGCTCTAAATCATCAGAATAAAAGGTCAGGCACTGAGTGCAGCAAACAAAAGACACAGGGTTTAAAGAAGGGATGAAATCTCAAGACACCTACGTGCTTACTTACAGGAGACTCACTTGAGATCCAAGGACACAGACAAACTACAAGCCGAAGGTGTGTGGACAAGTACACTGCACGAGTGAAACTGAAAAACAAACAATCAAACAAATGGATTCTGTTTGAGTCCCCTGAGACTGTCAGAAGAAAATAGCCCTATCTGGCAACCGTGAATTCTTTTTGTTTGGTTTCAGCCGTTCCCAGCCATTGATTTAGTGGTGCAGCAACATACTTCTCATTTTCTCTCACCTCAACAACTGAGTTGCTGTAATAATAAGCATCTGGGCCTTTGAAATCAGTGGATTTTATGATGTTCACGAATGTGAAGATCTAATAACTACCTAAAGAGGGATGTTTGGACACTCAAATAAACTCGTCACCCCACAATACACTCTTAGCTCCCAACTGCTCATGTCTAGAAATTGGTGTTCCTTTTTATTTGACCCTCCGTCCTATCGGAGGTGATCACGCTGAGGTCCTTCAAACATGGTGGTGAGCAAAGCAGCAAGTTTACTTTTCTCGTGACAACAGGCCCAGAGGAATGATACTTGTGGTCTTCAGGGAGCACTTAGTCAAAGAATGTGGCTAAATACAGATAGCAAGTTAGAAGGAGATGAAAGAGGACAGAGGATAGAGACACGGGATCAAGTCCCGGCACAACCATTTCCTGGTTTTTTAGGTACACGCGGCCGACTCGAACTGCAAGTGTCTCGGTAAACCCAGTGCTCTATCTACAGCCTAGATACTTTGCAGGACTTTTGGAAGCATAGTGTAGGAAAGTGATATAGGATAATTGGTTAACTGTTCTGTACACAAGGACAGATGGGCAGACAAAAAGATGATTGATTGAGTGATTGATAAATAGATAGACAGACAGATAGATAGATATAGGTACATATCGATTAACACAAAGCTACTGCTCATAACAAGGAGAGAAATGGTGAAAGCACATAGCAAAACTACAAACAAAACAGAAGAATGGTGAAAGCACATAGCAAAACTACAAACAAAAAAGAAGAATGAAATCCAGTTTAAAAAGTGCAGTAAGCAGCCATAAGAAGAAAACAAATCCTATCATTTGCAATAACGTGGATGGAGCTAGAGGGTATTATGCTCAGTCAAATAGGCCAGGCGGAGAAATACATGTACCAAATGGTTTCACTCATGTGTGGAGTATGATAACAAAGAAAAACTGAAGGAAAAGACAGCAGCAGACTCACAGAACCCGAGAGTGGACTAACAGTTACCAAAGAGAAAGGGACTGGGTAGGGTTTGTGGGAAGGGAGTAATAAGTGCGGGGAAAAAGAATGGGGGCATTAGGATTAGCATGTATAATGTGTAGGGTGGGGTGTCACGGGTAGGGCTGTACAACACAGAGAAGACATGTAGTGATTCTACAGCATCTTAGTACATGCTGACGGAGAGCGGCTGTAAATGGGATTTGGGGTGACTTGGTGAAGAGGGTAGACAGAATAACATAATTTTCTGCATGTGATTGTATATTAATGAGAACAAAAAGAATTTCAAAGTGCAGAAAGAGCACAGCTCTCAAATATCAGAATAAAAGTACAGGCTTTGAGTGCTCCAATCAAAAGACACAGGGTTAGAAGAACTGATGAAAACTCAAGACCACCTACGTGCTCCGTTACTGGAGACTCACTTGAGATCCAAGGACACAGACAAACTACAAGCTGAAGGGGCGGGGACAGGTTCCCTACACAAGTGAACCTGAGAAACAAAGAAAGAAATGGATTCTCTTTTGGACCCCAGAGAGAGTCAGTAGAAAATAGCACTATCTAGCCACCGTGAATTCTTTTTGTTTGGTTTCAGCAGTGCTCAGGCATAGATTTCGTGGTGCAGCACCTTCCTTCTCATTTCCTCTCACCTCAACAAATGAATTGCTGTAATAATATGCGTCTGGGCTTTTAAAATCATTGCTTTTTATGATGTTCACGAATGTAAAGAAGTAATAACCACCTAAGGAGGGAAGTTTGGACCCTCAAATAAACACTTCACTCCACAACACACTCTTTGTTCCCAACTGCTCCTGTCCAGAAATAGGTGTTCCTTTATATTTGTCCCTCCACCTATCAGCAGTGATCACGCCAATGTCCCTCAAACATGGTGGTGTGCAAAGAACCAAGTACACTTTTCTTTCGACAACCGGACCAGACGAAGGATACTTGTGGTCTTCAGGGATCACTTACTCACTGAATGTGGCTAAATAAAGTCACCAAGTGAGCAGGAAGTATAAGAGGACAGAGGACAGAGATACAGGTTCAAGTCCTTTCACCTCCATTTACTGGTTTTGTAAGCACACGCGGCTGACTCTACCTGAAAGTGTATCGGTGAACACAGTGCTCTCCTTATGGCTTAGCTACCTTGCAAGATTTCTGGAAGCATAATGTAGGAAAGAGACATAGGCTATGTTGTTAACTGTTCTGTACAGAAGGATAGATGGGCAGACAAAAAGATGATGGATTCATAGATAGATAGGTACACAGATGACAGATGAAAGATAGATAGATAGGTACATAGATTAATAGATGATAGACATCATAGATAGATGATAGGAAGATAGATAGATACATAGATAAATACATACATACATACATACATACATAGATAGACAGACAGACCATTAGATAGATAGATACAGATACATATCGATTGACACAAAGCAACTGTTCATAACCAGGAGTTGAATGGTGAATAACATAGCTAAACTACAAACAAAAAGGAAGAATGAAATCCAGTTTAAAAAGTGCAGTAAGCAGCCTTAAGAAGAAAACAAATACTACCATTTGCAATGACCTGGATGGAGCTAGACGGTAGTATGTTCAGACAAATAGTCCAGGAGTAGAAAGACAAGTACCAAGTGTTTTCACTCATGTGTGGAGTATAACAACAAAGAAAAACTGAAGGAAAAAAACAGCAGCAGACTCACAGAACCCGAGAGTTGACTAAAAGTTACCAAAGGGAAAAGGACTGGGCAGGGTGTGTCTGAAGGGAGGGATAAGTGTGAGGAGAAAGAATGGGGGCATTAGTTTTAGCATGTATAATGCTTGGGGTCGAGGGGGCATGAGGAGTGCTGTTCAACACAGGGAAGGCTAGTAGAGATCATATAACATCTTACTACTCACTGATGGAGAGCGACTGTAACGGGGTCTGTTGGGAGGGACATGGTGAAGGGGTCTACAGCATCCAACTACGCAGATCGAGAGCGACTGAAGAGGTTTTTCAGGGGTACTTGGCGAAGGGGGTTGCATAGTAAACATAATGTTCTTCAAGTGATTTTAGCTTAATGATAAAAAAAATTCTTTAAGTGCAATAAGTGCACAGCTCTAAATCATCAGAATAAAAGGTCAGGCACTGAGTGCAGCAAACAAAAGACACAGGGTTAAAAGAAGGGATGAAATCTCAAGACACCTACGTGCTTACTTACAGGAGACTCACTTGAGATCCAAGGACACAGACAAACTACAAGCCGAAGGTGTGTGGACAAGTACACTGCACGAGTGAAACTGAAAAACAAACAAGCAAACAAATGGATTCTGTTTGAGTCCCCTGAGACTGTCAGAAGAAAATAGCCCTATCTGGCAACCGTGAATTCTTTTTGTTTTGTTTCAGCCGTTCCCACCCATTGATTTAGTGGTGCAGCAACATACTTCTCATTTTCTCTCACCTCAACAACTGAGTTGCTGTAATAATAAGCATCTGGGCCTTTGAAATCAGTGGATTTTATGATGTTCACGAATGTGAAGATCTAATAACTACCTAAAGAGGGATGTTTGGACACTCAAATAAACTCGTCACCCCACAATACACTCTTAGCTCCCAACTGCTCATGTCTAGAAATTGGTGTTCCTTTTTATTTGACCCTCCGTCCTATCGGAGGTGATCACGCTGAGGTCCTTCAAACATGGTGGTGAGCAAAGCAGCAAGTTTACTTTTCTCGTGACAACAGGCCCAGAGGAATGATACTTGTGGTCTTCAGGGAGCACTTAGTCAAAGAATGTGGCTAAATACAGATAGCAAGTTAGAAGGAGATGAAAGAGGACAGAGGATAGAGACACGGGATCAAGTCCCGGCACAACCATTTCCTGGTTTTTTAGGTACACGCGGCAGACTCGAACTGCAAGTGTCTCGGTAAACCCAGTGCTCTATCTACAGCCTAGATACTTTGCAGGACATTTGGAAGCATAGTGTAGGAAAGTGATATAGGATAATTGGTTAACTGTTCTGTACACAAGGACAGATGGGCAGACAAAAAGATGATTGATTGAGTGATTGATAAATAGATAGACAGACAGATAGATAGATATAGGTACATATCGATTAAAACAAAGCTACTGCTCATAACAAGGAGAGCAATGGTGAAAGCACATAGCAAAACTACAAACAAAAAAGAAGAATGAAATCCAGTTTAAAAAGTGCAGTAAGCAGCCATAAGTAGAAAACAAATCCTATCATTTGCAATAACGTGGATGGAGCTAGAGGGTATTATGCTCAGTCAAATAGGCCAGGCGGAGAAATACATGTACCAAATGATTTCACTCATGTTTGGAGTATGATAACAAAGAAAAACTGAAGGAAAAGACAGCAGCAGACTCACAGAACCCGAGAGTGGACTAACAGTTACCAAAGAGAAAGGGACTGGGTAGGGTTTGTGGGAAGGGAGTAATAAGTGCGGGGAAAAAGAATGGGGGCATTAGGATTAGCATGTATAATGTGTAGGGTGGGGTGTCACGGGTAGGGCTGTACAACACAGAGAAGACATGTAGTGATTCTACAGCATCTTAGTACATGCTGACGGAGAGCGGCTGTAAATGGGATTTGGGGTGACTTGGTGAAGAGGGTAGACAGAATAACATAATTTTCTGCATGTGATTGTATATTAATGAGAACAAAAAGAATTTCAAAGTGCAGAAAGAGCACAGCTCTCAAATATCAGAATAAAAGTACAGGCTTTGAGTGCTCCAATCAAAAGACACAGGGTTAGAAGAACTGATGAAAACTCAAGACCACCTACGTGCTCCGTTACTGGAGACTCACTTGAGATCCAAGGACACAGACAAACTACAAGCTGAAGGGGCGGGGACAGGTTCCCTACACAAGTGAACCTGAGAAACAAAGAAAGAAATGGATTCTCTTTTGGACCCCAGAGAGAGTCAGTAGAAAATAGCACTATCTAGCCACCGTGAATTCTTTTTGTTTGGTTTCAGCAGTGCTCAGGCATAGATTTCGTGGTGCAGCACCTTCCTTCTCATTTCCTCTCACCTCAACAAATGAATTGCTGTAATAATATGCGTCTGGGCTTTTAAAATCATTGCTTTTTATGATGTTCACGAATGTAAAGAAGTAATAACCACCTAAGGAGGGAAGTTTGGACCCTCAAATAAACACTTCACTCCACAACACACTCTTTGTTCCCAACTGCTCCTGTCCAGAAATAGGTGTTCCTTTATATTTGTCCCTCCACCTATCAGCAGTGATCACGCCAATGTCCCTCAAACATGGTGGTGTGCAAAGAACCAAGTACACTTTTCTTTCGACAACCGGACCAGACCGAGGATACTTGTGGTCTTCAGGGATCACTTACTCACTGAATGTGGCTAAATAAAGTCACCAAGTGATCAGGAAGTATAAGAGGACAGAGGACAGAGATACAGGTTCAAGTCCTTTCACCTCCATTTACTGGTTTTGTAAGCACACGCGGCTGACTCTACCTGAAAGTGTATCGGTGAACACAGTGCTCTCCTTATGGCTTAGCTACCTTGCAAGATTTCTGGAAGCATAATGTAGGAAAGAGACATAGGCTATGTTGTTAACTGTTCTGTACAGAAGGATAGATGGGCAGACAAAAAGATGATGGATTCATAGATAGATAGGTACACAGATGACAGATGAAAGATAGATAGATAGGTACATAGATTAATAGATGATAGACATCATAGATAGATGATAGGAAGATAGATAGATACATAAATAAATACATACATACATACATACATACATACATAGACAGACAGACCATTAGATAGATAGATACAGATACATATCGATTGACACAAAGATACTGTTCATAACCAGGAGTTGAATGGTGAATAACATAGCTAAACTACAAACAAAAAGGAAGAATGAAATCCAGCTTAAAAAGTGCAGTAAGCAGCCTTAAGAAGAAAACAAATACTACCATTTGCAATGACCTGGATGGAGCTAGACGGTAGTATGTTCAGACAAATAGTCCAGGAGTAGAAAGACAAGTACCAAGTGTTTTCACTCATGTGTGGAGTATAACAAGAAAGAAAAACTGAAGGAAAAAAACAGCAGCAGACTCACAGAACACGAGAGTTGACTAAAAGTTACCAAAGGGAAAAGGACTGGGCAGGGTGGGTCTGAAGGGAGGGAGAAGTGTGAGGAGAAAGAATGGGGGCATTAGTTTTAGCATGTATAATGCTTGGGGTCGAGGGGGCATGAGGAGTGCTGTTCAACACAGGGAAGGCTAGTAGAGATCATATAACATCTTACTACTCACTGATGGAGAGCGACTGTAACGGGGTCTGTTGGGAGGGACATGGTGAAGGGGTCTACAGCATCCAACTACGCATATCGAGAGCGACTGAAGAGGTTTTTCAGGGGTACTTGGCGAAGGGGGTTGCATAGTAAACATAATGTTCTTCAAGTGATTTTAGCTTAATGATAAAAAAAATTCTTTAAGTGCAATAAGTGCACAGCTCTAAATCATCAGAATAAAAGGTCAGGCACTGAGTGCAGCAAACAAAAGACACAGGGTTAAAAGAAGGGATGAAATCTCAAGACACCTACGTGCTTACTTACAGGAGACTCACTTGAGATCCAAGGACACAGACAAACTACAAGCCGAAGGTGTGTGGACAAGTACACTGCACGAGTGAAACTGAAAAACAAACAAGCAAACAAATGGATTCTGTTTGAGTCCCCTGAGACTGTCAGAAGAAAATAGCCCTATCTGGCAACCGTGAATTCTTTTTGTTTGGTTTCAGCCGTTCCCAGCCATTGATTTAGTGGTGCAGCAACATACTTCTCATTTTCTCTCACCTCAACAACTGAGTTGCTGTAATAATAAGCATCTGGGCCTTTGAAATCAGTGGATTTTATGATGTTCACGAATGTGAAGATCTAATAACTACCTAAAGAGGGATGTTTGGACACTCAAATAAACTCGTCACCCCACAATACACTCTTAGCTCCCAACTGCTCATGTCTAGAAATTGGTGTTCCTTTTTATTTGACCCTCCGTCCTATCGGAGGTGATCACGCTGAGGTCCTTCAAACATGGTGGTGAGCAAAGCAGCAAGTTTACTTTTCTCGTGACAACAGGCCCAGAAAAATGATACTTGTGGTCTTCAGGGAGCACTTAGTCAAAGAATGTGGCTAAATACAGATAGCAAGTCAGAAGGAGATGAAAGAGGACAGAGGATAGAGACACGGGATCAAGTCCCGGCACAACCATTTCCTGGTTTTTCAGGTACACGCGGCCGACTCGAACTGCAAGTGTCTCGGTAAACCCAGTGCTCTATCTACAGCCTAGATACTTTGCAGGACTTTTGGAAGCATAGTGTAGGAAAGTGATATAGGATAATTGGTTAACTGTTCTGTACACAAGGACAGATGGGCAGACAAAAAGATGATTGATTGAGTGATTGATAAATAGATAGACAGACAGATAGATAGATATAGGTACATATCGATTAACACAAAGCTACTGCTCATAACAAGGAGAGCAATGGTGAAAGCACATAGCAAAACTACAAACAAAAAAGAAGAATGGTGAAAGCACATAGCAAAACTACAAACAAAAAAGAGGAATGAAATCCAGTTTAAAAAGTGCAGTAAGCAGCCATAAGAAGAAAACAAATCCTATCATTTGCAATAACGTGGATGGAGCTAGAGGGTATTATGCTCAGTCAAATAGGCCAGGCGGAGAAATACATGTACCAAATGATTTCACTCATGTGTGGAGTATGATAACAAAGAAAAACTGAAGGAAAAGACAGCAGCAGACTCACAGAACCCGAGAGTGGACTAACAGTTACCAAAGAGAAAGGGACTGGGTAGGGTTTGTGGGAAGGGAGTAATAAGTGCGGGGAAAAAGAATGGGGGCATTAGGATTAGCATGTATAATGTGTAGGGTGGGGTGTCGTGGGCAGGGCTGTACAACACAGAGAAGACATGTAGTGATTCTACAGCATCTTAGTACATGCTGACGGAGAGCGGCTGTAAATGGGATTTGGGGTGACTTGGTGAAGAGGGTAGACAGAATAACATAATTTTCTGCATGTGATTGTATATTAATGAGAACAAAAAGAATTTCAAAGTGCAGAAAGAGCACAGCTCTCAAATATCAGAATAAAAGTACAGGCTTTGAGTGCTCCAATCAAAAGACACAGGGTTAGAAGAACTGATGAAAACTCAAGACCACCTACGTGCTCCGTTACTGGAGACTCACTTGAGATCCAAGGACACAGACAAACTACAAGCTGAAGGGGCGGGGACAGGTTCCCTACACAAGTGAACCTGAGAAACAAAGAAAGAAATGGATTCTCTTTTGGACCCCAGAGAGAGTCAGTAGAAAATATCACTATCTAGCCACCGTGAATTCTTTTTGTTTGGTTTCAGCAGTGCTCAGGCATAGATTTCGTGGTGCAGCACCTTCCTTCTCATTTCCTCTCACCTCAACAAATGAATTGCTGTAATAATATGCGTCTGGGCTTTTAAAATCATTGCTTTTTATGATGTTCACGAATGTAAAGAAGTAATAACCACCTAAGGAGGGAAGTTTGGACCCTCAAATAAACACTTCACTCCACAACACACTCTTTGTTCCCAACTGCTCCTGTCCAGAAATAGGTGTTCCTTTATATTTGTCCCTCCACCTATCAGCAGTGATCACGCCAATGTCCCTCAAACATGGTGGTGTGCAAAGAACCAAGTACACTTTTCTTTCGACAACCGGACCAGACGAAGGATACTTGTGGTCTTCAGGGATCACTTACTCACTGAATGTGGCTAAATAAAGTCACCAAGTGAGCAGGAAGTATAAGAGGACAGAGGACAGAGATACAGGTTCAAGTCCTTTCACCTCCATTTACTGGTTTTGTAAGCACACGCGGCTGACTCTACCTGAAAGTGTATCGGTGAACACAGTGCTCTCCTTATGGCTTAGCTACCTTGCAAGATTTCTGGAAGCATAATGTAGGAAAGAGACATAGGCTATGTTGTTAACTGTTCTGTACAGAAGGATAGATGGGCAGACAAAAAGATGATGGATTCATAGATAGATAGGTACACAGATGACAGATGAAAGATAGATAGATAGGTACATAGATTAATAGATGATAGACATCATAGATAGATGATAGGAAGATAGATAGATACATAGATAAATACATACATACATACATACATACATACATAGACAGACAGAGCATTAGATAGATAGATACAGATACATATCGATTGACACAAAGCTACTGTTCATAACCAGGAGTTGAATGGTGAATAACATAGCTAAACTACAAACAAAAAGGAAGAATGAAATCCAGTTTAAAAAGTGCAGTAAGCAGCCTTAAGAAGAAAACAAATACTACCATTTGCAATGACCTGGATGGAGCTAGACGGTAGTATGTTCAGACAAATAGTCCAGGAGTAGAAAGACAAGTACCAAGTGTTTTCACTCATGTGTGGAGTATAACAACAAAGAAAAACTGAAGGAAAAAAACAGCAGCAGACTCACAGAACCCGAGAGTTGACTAAAAGTTACCAAAGGGAAAAGGACTGGGCAGGGTGGGTCTGAAGGGAGGGATAAGTGTGAGGAGAAAGAATGGGGGCATTAGTTTTAGCATGTATAATGCTTGGGGTCGACGGGGCATGAGGAGTGCTGTTCAACACAGGGAAGGCTAGTAGAGATCATATAACATCTTACTACTCACTGATGGAGAGCGACTGTAACGGGGTCTGTTGGGAGGGACATGGTGAAGGGGTCTACAGCATCCAACTACGCAGATCGAGAGCGACTGAAGAGGTTTTTCAGGGGTACTTGGTGAAGGGGGTTGCATAG
This sequence comes from Manis pentadactyla, assembly GCF_030020395.1. NCBI lineage: Eukaryota > Metazoa > Chordata > Mammalia > Pholidota > Manidae > Manis > Manis pentadactyla. Next base: position 43,353,317 of record NC_080031.1, on the reverse strand, counting down.
TAAACATAATGTTCTTCAAGTGATTTTAGCTTAATGATTAAAAAAATTCTTTAAGTGCAATAAGTGCACAGCTCTAAATCATCAGAATAAAAGGTCAGGCACTGAGTGCAGCAAACAAAAGACACAGGGTTAAAAGAAGGGATGAAATCTCAAGACACCTACGTGCTTACTTACAGGAGACTCACTTGAGATCCAAGGACACAGACAAACTACAAGCCGAAGGTGTGTGGACAAGTACACTGCACGAGTGAAACTGAAAAACAAACAATCAAACAAATGGATTCTGTTTGAGTCCCCTGAGACTGTCAGAAGAAAATAGCCCTATCTGGCAACCGTGAATTCTTTTTGTTTGGTTTCAGCCGTTCCCAGCCATTGATTTAGTGGTGCAGCAACATACTTCTCATTTTCTCTCACCTCAACAACTGAGTTGCTGTAATAATAAGCATCTGGGCCTTTGAAATCAGTGGATTTTATGATGTTCACGAATGTGAAGATCTAATAACTACCTAAAGAGGGATGTTTGGACACTCAAATAAACTCGTCACCCCACAATACACTCTTAGCTCCCAACTGCTCATGTCTAGAAATTGGTGTTCCTTTTTATTTGACCCTCCGTCCTATCGGAGGTGATCACGCTGAGGTCCTTCAAACATGGTGGTGAGCAAAGCAGCAAGTTTACTTTTCTCGTGACAACAGGCCCAGAGGAATGATACTTGTGGTCTTCAGGGAGCACTTAGTCAAAGAATGTGGCTAAATACAGATAGCAAGTCAGAAGGAGATGAAAGAGGACAGAGGATAGAGACACGGGATCAAGTCCCGGCACAACCATTTCCTGGTTTTTCAGGTACACGCGGCCGACTCGAACTGCAAGTGTCTCGGTAAACCCAGTGCTCTATCTACAGCCTAGATACTTTGCAGGACTTTTGGAAGCATAGTGTAGGAAAGTGATATAGGATAATTGGTTAACTGTTCTGTACACAAGGACAGATGGGCAGACAAAAAGATGATTGATTGAGTGATTGATAAATAGATAGACAGACAGATAGATAGATATAGGTACATATCGATTAACACAAAGCTACTGCTCATAACAAGGAGAGCAATGGTGAAAGCACATAGCAAAACTACAAACAAAAAAGAAGAATGGTGAAAGCACATAGCAAAACTACAAACAAAAAAGAGGAATGAAATCCAGTTTAAAAAGTGCAGTAAGCAGCCATAAGAAGAAAACAAATCCTATCATTTGCAATAACGTGGATGGAGCTAGAGGGTATTATGCTCAGTCAAATAGGCCAGGCGGAGAAATACATGTACCAAATGATTTCACTCATGTGTGGAGTATGATAACAAAGAAAAACTGAAGGAAAAGACAGCAGCAGACTCACAGAACCCGAGAGTGGACTAACAGTTACCAAAGAGAAAGGGACTGGGTAGGGTTTGTGGGAAGGGAGTAATAAGTGCGGGGAAAAAGAATGGGGGCATTAGGATTAGCATGTATAATGTGTAGGGTGGGGTGTCGTGGGCAGGGCTGTACAACACAGAGAAGACATGTAGTGATTCTACAGCATCTTAGTACATGCTGACGGAGAGCGGCTGTAAATGGGATTTGGGGTGACTTGGTGAAGAGGGTAGACAGAATAACATAATTTTCTGCATGTGATTTTATATTAATGAGAACAAAAAGAATTTCAAAGTGCAGAAAGAGCACAGCTCTCAAATATCAGAATAAAAGTACAGGCTTTGAGTGCTCCAATCAAAAGACACAGGGTTAGAAGAACTGATGAAAACTCAAGACCACCTACGTGCTCCGTTACTGGAGACTCACTTGAGATCCAAGGACACAGACAAACTACAAGCTGAAGGGGCGGGGACAGGTTCCCTACACAAGTGAACCTGAGAAACAAAGAAAGAAATGGATTCTCTTTTGGACCCCAGAGAGAGTCAGTAGAAAATAGCACTATCTAGCCACCGTGAATTCTTTTTGTTTGGTTTCAGCAGTGCTCAGGCATAGATTTCGTGGTGCAGCACCTTCCTTCTCATTTCCTCTCACCTCAACAAATGAATTGCTGTAATAATATGCGTCTGGGCTTTTAAAATCATTGCTTTTTATGATGTTCACGAATGTAAAGAAGTAATAACCACCTAAGGAGGGAAGTTTGGACCCTCAAATAAACACTTCACTCCACAACACACTCTTTGTTCCCAACTGCTCCTGTCCAGAAATAGGTGTTCCTTTATATTTGTCCCTCCACCTATCAGCAGTGATCACGCCAATGTCCCTCAAACATGGTGGTGTGCAAAGAACCAAGTACACTTTTCTTTCGACAACCGGACCAGACGAAGGATACTTGTGGTCTTCAGGGATCACTTACTCACTGAATGTGGCTAAATAAAGTCACCAAGTGAGCAGGAAGTATAAGAGGACGGAGGACAGAGATACAGGTTCAAGTCCTTTCACCTCCATTTACTGGTTTTGTAAGCACACGCGGCTGACTCTACCTGAAAGTGTATCGGTGAACACAGTGCTCTCCTTATGGCTTAGCTACCTTGCAAGATTTCTGGAAGCATAATGTAGGAAAGAGACATAGGCTATGTTGTTAACTGTTCTGTACAGAAGGATAGATGGGCAGACAAAAAGATGATGGATTCATAGATAGATAGGTACACAGATGACAGATGAAAGATAGATAGATAGGTACATACATTAATAGATGATAGACATCATAGATAGATGATAGGAAGATAGATAGATACATAGATAAATACATACATACATACATACATACATACATAGACAGACAGAGCATTAGATAGATAGATACAGATACATATCGATTGACACAAAGCTACTGTTCATAACCAGGAGTTGAATGGTGAATAACATAGCTAAACTACAAACAAAAAGGAAGAATGAAATCCAGTTTAAAAAGTGCAGTAAGCAGCCTTAAGAAGAAAACAAATACTACCATTTGCAATGACCTGGATGGAGCTAGACGGTAGTATGTTCAGACAAATAGTCCAGGAGTAGAAAGACAAGTACCAAGTGTTTTCACTCATGTGTGGAGTATAACAACAAAGAAAAACTGAAGGAAAAAAACAGCAGCAGACTCACAGAACCCGAGAGTTGACTAAAAGTTACCAAAGGGAAAAGGACTGGGCAGGGTGGGTCTGAAGGGAGGGATAAGTGTGAGGAGAAAGAATGGGGGCATTAGTTTTAGCATGTATAATGCTTGGGGTCGACGGGGCATGAGGAGTGCTGTTCAACACAGGGAAGGCTAGTAGAGGTCATATAACATCTTACTACTCACTGATGGAGAGCGACTGTAACGGGGTCTGTTGGGAGGGACATGGTGAAGGGGTCTACAGCATCCAACTATGCAGATCGAGAGCGACTGAAGAGGTTTTTCAGGGGTACTTGGTGAAGGGGGTTGCATAGTAAACATAATGTTCTTCAAGTGATTTAGCTTAATGATTAAAAAAATTCTTTAAGTGCAATAAGTGCACAGCTCTAAATCATCAGAATAAAAGGTCATACACTGAGTGCAGCAAACAAAAGACACAGGGTTAAAAGAAGGGATGAAATCTCAAGACACCTACGTGCTTACTTACAGGAGACTCACTTGAGATCCAAGGACACAGACAAACTACAAGCCGAAGGTGTGTGGACAAGTACACTGCACGAGTGAAACTGAAAAACAAACAATCAAACAAATGGATTCTGTTTGAGTCCCCTGAGACTGTCAGAAGAAAATAGCCCTATCTGGCAACCGTGAATTCTTTTTGTTTGGTTTCAGCCGTTCCCAGCCATTGATTTAGTGGTGCAGCAACATACTTCTCATTTTCTCTCACCTCAACAACTGAGTTGCTGTAATAATAAGCATCTGGGCCTTTGAAATCAGTGGATTTTATGATGTTCACGAATGTGAAGATCTAATAACTACCTAAAGAGGGATGTTTGGACACTCAAATAAACTCGTCACCCCACAATACACTCTTAGCTCCCAACTGCTCATGTCTAGAAATTGGTGTTCCTTTTTATTTGACCCTCCGTCCTATCGGAGGTGATCACGCTGAGGTCCTTCAAACATGGTGGTGAGCAAAGCAGCAAGTTTACTTTTCTCGTGACAACAGGCCCAGAGGAATGATACTTGTGGTCTTCAGGGAGCACTTAGTCAAAGAATGTGGCTAAATACAGATAGCAAGTCAGAAGGAGATGAAAGAGGACAGAGGATAGAGACACGGGATCAAGTCCCGGCACAACCATTTCCTGGTTTTTCAGGTACACGCGGCCGACTCGAACTGCAAGTGTCTCGGTAAACCCAGTGCTCTATCTACAGCCTAGATACTTTGCAGGACTTTTGGAAGCATAGTGTAGGAAAGTGATATAGGATAATTGGTTAACTGTTCTGTACACAAGGACAGATGGGCAGACAAAAAGATGATTGATTGAGTGATTGATAAATAGATAGACAGACAGATAGATAGATATAGGTACATATCGATTAACACAAAGCTACTGCTCATAACAAGGAGAGCAATGGTGAAAGCACATAGCAAAACTACAAACAAAAAAGAAGAATGGTGAAAGCACATAGCAAAACTACAAACAAAAAAGAGGAATGAAATCCAGTTTAAAAAGTGCAGTAAGCAGCCATAAGAAGAAAACAAATCCTATCATTTGCAATAACGTGGATGGAGCTAGAGGGTATTATGCTCAGTCAAATAGGCCAGGCGGAGAAATACATGTACCAAATGATTTCACTCATGTGTGGAGTATGATAACAAAGAAAAACTGAAGGAAAAGACAGCAGCAGACTCACAGAACCCGAGAGTGGACTAACAGTTACCAAAGAGAAAGGGACTGGGTAGGGTTTGTGGGAAGGGAGTAATAAGTGCGGGGAAAAAGAATGGGGGCATTAGGATTAGCATGTATAATGTGTAGGGTGGGGTGTCGTGGGCAGGGCTGTACAACACAGAGAAGACATGTAGTGATTCTACAGCATCTTAGTACATGCTGACGGAGAGCGGCTGTAAATGGGATTTGGGGTGACTTGGTGAAGAGGGTAGACAGAATAACATAATTTTCTGCATGTGATTGTATATTAATGAGAACAAAAAGAATTTCAAAGTGCAGAAAGAGCACAGCTCTCAAATATCAGAATAAAAGTACAGGCTTTGAGTGCTCCAATCAAAAGACACAGGGTTAGAAGAACTGATGAAAACTCAAGACCACCTACGTGCTCCGTTACTGGAGACTCACTTGAGATCCAAGGACACAGACAAACTACAAGCTGAAGGGGCGGGGACAGGTTCCCTACACAAGTGAACCTGAGAAACAAAGAAAGAAATGGATTCTCTTTTGGACCCCAGAGAGAGTCAGTAGAAAATATCACTATCTAGCCACCGTGAATTCTTTTTGTTTGGTTTCAGCAGTGCTCAGGCATAGATTTCGTGGTGCAGCACCTTCCTTCTCATTTCCTCTCACCTCAACAAATGAATTGCTGTAATAATATGCGTCTGGGCTTTTAAAATCATTGCTTTTTATGATGTTCACGAATGTAAAGAAGTAATAACCACCTAAGGAGGGAAGTTTGGACCCTCAAATAAACACTTCACTCCACAACACACTCTTTGTTCCCAACTGCTCCTGTCCAGAAATAGGTGTTCCTTTATATTTGTCCCTCCACCTATCAGCAGTGATCACGCCAATGTCCCTCAAACATGGTGGTGTGCAAAGAACCAAGTACACTTTTCTTTCGACAACCGGACCAGACGAAGGATACTTGTGGTCTTCAGGGATCACTTACTCACTGAATGTGGCTAAATAAAGTCACCAAGTGAGCAGGAAGTATAAGAGGACAGAGGACAGAGATACAGGTTCAAGTCCTTTCACCTCCATTTACTGGTTTTGTAAGCACACGCGGCTGACTCTACCTGAAAGTGTATCGGTGAACACAGTGCTCTCCTTATGGCTTAGCTACCTTGCAAGATTTCTGGAAGCATAATGTAGGAAAGAGACATAGGCTATGTTGTTAACTGTTCTGTACAGAAGGATAGATGGGCAGACAAAAAGATGATGGATTCATAGATAGATAGGTACACAGATGACAGATGAAAGATAGATAGATAGGTACATAGATTAATAGATGATAGACATCATAGATAGATGATAGGAAGATAGATAGATACATAGATAAATACATACATACATACATACATACATACATAGACAGACAGAGCATTAGATAGATAGATACAGATACATATCGATTGACACAAAGCTACTGTTCATAACCAGGAGTTGAATGGTGAATAACATAGCTAAACTACAAACAAAAAGGAAGAATGAAATCCAGTTTAAAAAGTGCAGTAAGCAGCCTTAAGAAGAAAACAAATACTACCATTTGCAATGACCTGGATGGAGCTAGACGGTAGTATGTTCAGACAAATAGTCCAGGAGTAGAAAGACAAGTACCAAGTGTTTTCACTCATGTGTGGAGTATAACAACAAAGAAAAAGTGAAGGAAAAAAACAGCAGCAGACTCACAGAACCCGAGAGTTGACTAAAAGTTACCAAAGGGAAAAGGACTGGGCAGGGTGGGTCTGAAGGGAGGGATAAGTGTGAGGAGAAAGAATGGGGGCATTAGTTTTAGCATGTATAATGCTTGGGGTCGACGGGGCATGAGGAGTGCTGTTCAACACAGGGAAGGCTAGTAGAGATCATATAACATCTTACTACTCACTGATGGAGAGCGACTGTAACGGGGTCTGTTGGGAGGGACATGGTGAAGGGGTCTACAGCATCCAACTACGCAGATCGAGAGCGACTGAAGAGGTTTTTCAGGGGTACTTGGTGAAGGGGGTTGCATAGTAAACATAATGTTCTTCAAGTGATTTTAGCTTAATGATTAAAAAAATTCTTTAAGTGCAATAAGTGCACAGCTCTAAATCATCAGAATAAAAGGTCAGGCACTGAGTGCAGCAAACAAAAGACACAGGGTTAAAAGAAGGGATGAAATCTCAAGACACCTACGTGCTTACTTACAGGAGACTCACTTGAGATCCAAGGACACAGACAAACTACAAGCCGAAGGTGTGTGGACAAGTACACTGCACGAGTGAAACTGAAAAACAAACAATCAAACAAATGGATTCTGTTTGAGTCCCCTGAGACTGTCAGAAGAAAATAGCCCTATCTGGCAACCGTGAATTCTTTTTGTTTGGTTTCAGCCGTTCCCAGCCATTGATTTAGTGGTGCAGCAACATACTTCTCATTTTCTCTCACCTCAACAACTGAGTTGCTGTAATAATAAGCATCTGGGCCTTTGAAATCAGTGGATTTTATGATGTTCACGAATGTGAAGATCTAATAACTACCTAAAGAGGGATGTTTGGACACTCAAATAAACTCGTCACCCCACAATACACTCTTAGCTCCCAACTGCTCATGTCTAGAAATTGGTGTTCCTTTTTATTTGACCCTCCGTCCTATCGGAGGTGATCACGCTGAGGTCCTTCAAACATGGTGGTGAGCAAAGCAGCAAGTTTACTTTTCTCGTGACAACAGGCCCAGAGGAATGATACTTGTGGTCTTCAGGGAGCACTTAGTCAAAGAATGTGGCTAAATACAGATAGCAAGTCAGAAGGAGATGAAAGAGGACAGAGGATAGAGACACAGGATCAAGTCCCGGCACAACCATTTCCTGGTTTTTCAGGTACACGCGGCCGACTCGAACTGCAAGTGTCTCGGTAAACCCAGTGCTCTATCTACAGCCTAGATACTTTGCAGGACTTTTGGAAGCATAGTGTAGGAAAGTGATATAGGATAATTGGTTAACTGTTCTGTACACAAGGACAGATGGGCAGACAAAAAGATGATTGATTGAGTGATTGATAAATAGATAGACAGACAGATAGATAGATATAGGTACATATCGATTAACACAAAGCTACTGCTCATAACAAGGAGAGCAATGGTGAAAGCACATAGCAAAACTACAAACAAAAAAGAAGAATGGTGAAAGCACATAGCAAAACTACAAACAAAAAAGAGGAATGAAATCCAGTTTAAAAAGTGCAGTAAGCAGCCATAAGAAGAAAACAAATCCTATCATTTGCAATAACGTGGATGGAGCTAGAGGGTATTATGCTCAGTCAAATAGGCCAGGCGGAGAAATACATGTACCAAATGATTTCACTCATGTGTGGAGTATGATAACAAAGAAAAACTGAAGGAAAAGACAGCAGCAGACTCACAGAACCCGAGAGTGGACTAACAGTTACCAAAGAGAAAGGGACTGGGTAGGGTTTGTGGGAAGGGAGTAATAAGTGCGGGGAAAAAGAATGGGGGCATTAGGATTAGCATGTATAATGTGTAGGGTGGGGTGTCGTGGGCAGGGCTGTACAACACAGAGAAGACATGTAGTGATTCTACAGCATCTTAGTACATGCTGACGGAGAGCGGCTGTAAATGGGATTTGGGGTGACTTGGTGAAGAGGGTAGACAGAATAACATAATTTTCTGCATGTGATTTTATATTAATGAGAACAAAAAGAATTTCAAAGTGCAGAAAGAGCACAGCTCTCAAATATCAGAATAAAAGTACAGGCTTTGAGTGCTCCAATCAAAAGACACAGGGTTAGAAGAACTGATGAAAACTCAAGACCACCTACGTGCTCCGTTACTGGAGACTCACTTGAGATCCAAGGACACAGACAAACTACAAGCTGAAGGGGCGGGGACAGGTTCCCTACACAAGTGAACCTGAGAAACAAAGAAAGAAATGGATTCTCTTTTGGACCCCAGAGAGAGTCAGTAGAAAATAGCACTATCTAGCCACCGTGAATTCTTTTTGTTTGGTTTCAGCAGTGCTCAGGCATAGATTTCGTGGTGCAGCACCTTCCTTCTCATTTCCTCTCACCTCAACAAATGAATTGCTGTAATAATATGCGTCTGGGCTTTTAAAATCATTGCTTTTTATGATGTTCACGAATGTAAAGAAGTAATAACCACCTAAGGAGGGAAGTTTGGACCCTCAAATAAACACTTCACTCCACAACACACTCTTTGTTCCCAACTGCTCCTGTCCAGAAATAGGTGTTCCTTTATATTTGTCCCTCCACCTATCAGCAGTGATCACGCCAATGTCCCTCAAACATGGTGGTGTGCAAAGAACCAAGTACACTTTTCTTTCGACAACCGGACCAGACGAAGGATACTTGTGGTCTTCAGGGATCACTTACTCACTGAATGTGGCTAAATAAAGTCACCAAGTGAGCAGGAAGTATAAGAGGACGGAGGACAGAGATACAGGTTCAAGTCCTTTCACCTCCATTTACTGGTTTTGTAAGCACACGCGGCTGACTCTACCTGAAAGTGTATCGGTGAACACAGTGCTCTCCTTATGGCTTAGCTACCTTGCAAGATTTCTGGAAGCATAATGTAGGAAAGAGACATAGGCTATGTTGTTAACTGTTCTGTACAGAAGGATAGATGGGCAGACAAAAAGATGATGGATTCATAGATAGATAGGTACACAGATGACAGATGAAAGATAGATAGATAGGTACATACATTAATAGATGATAGACATCATAGATAGATGATAGGAAGATAGATAGATACATAGATAAATACATACATACATACATACATACATACATAGACAGACAGAGCATTAGATAGATAGATACAGATACATATCGATTGACACAAAGCTACTGTTCATAACCAGGAGTTGAATGGTGAATAACATAGCTAAACTACAAACAAAAAGGAAGAATGAAATCCAGTTTAAAAAGTGCAGTAAGCAGCCTTAAGAAGAAAACAAATACTACCATTTGCAATGACCTGGATGGAGCTAGACGGTAGTATGTTCAGACAAATAGTCCAGGAGTAGAAAGACAAGTACCAAGTGTTTTCACTCATGTGTGGAGTATAACAACAAAGAAAAACTGAAGGAAAAAAACAGCAGCAGACTCACAGAACCCGAGAGTTGACTAAAAGTTACCAAAGGGAAAAGGACTGGGCAGGGTGGGTCTGAAGGGAGGGATAAGTGTGAGGAGAAAGAATGGGGGCATTAGTTTTAGCATGTATAATGCTTGGGGTCGACGGGGCATGAGGAGTGCTGTTCAACACAGGGAAGGCTAGTAGAGGTCATATAACATCTTACTACTCACTGATGGAGAGCGACTGTAACGGGGTCTGTTGGGAGGGACATGGTGAAGGGGTCTACAGCATCCAACTATGCAGATCGAGAGCGACTGAAGAGGTTTTTCAGGGGTACTTGGTGAAGGGGGTTGCATAGTAAACATAATGTTCTTCAAGTGATTTAGCTTAATGATTAAAAAAATTCTTTAAGTGCAATAAGTGCACAGCTCTAAATCATCAGAATAAAAGGTCATACACTGAGTGCAGCAAACAAAAGACACAGGGTTAAAAGAAGGGATGAAATCTCAAGACACCTACGTGCTTACTTACAGGAGACTCACTTGAGATCCAAGGACACAGACAAACTACAAGCCGAAGGTGTGTGGACAAGTACACTGCACGAGTGAAACTGAAAAACAAACAATCAAACAAATGGATTCTGTTTGAGTCCCCTGAGACTGTCAGAAGAAAATAGCCCTATCTGGCAACCGTGAATTCTTTTTGTTTGGTTTCAGCCGTTCCCAGCCATTGATTTAGTGGTGCAGCAACATACTTCTCATTTTCTCTCACCTCAACAACTGAGTTGCTGTAATAATAAGCATCTGGGCCTTTGAAATCAGTGGATTTTATGATGTTCACGAATGTGAAGATCTAATAACTACCTAAAGAGGGATGTTTGGACACTCAAATAAACTCGTCACCCCACAATACACTCTTAGCTCCCAACTGCTCATGTCTAGAAATTGGTGTTCCTTTTTATTTGACCCTCCGTCCTATCGGAGGTGATCACGCTGAGGTCCTTCAAACATGGTGGTGAGCAAAGCAGCAAGTTTACTTTTCTCGTGACAACAGGCCCAGAGGAATGATACTTGTGGTCTTCAGGGAGCACTTAGTCAAAGAATGTGGCTAAATACAGATAGCAAGTCAGAAGGAGATGAAAGAGGACAGAGGATAGAGACACGGGATCAAGTCCCGGCACAACCATTTCCTGGTTTTTCAGGTACACGCGGCCGACTCGAACTGCAAGTGTCTCGGTAAACCCAGTGCTCTATCTACAGCCTAGATACTTTGCAGGACTTTTGGAAGCATAGTGTAGGAAAGTGATATAGGATAATTGGTTAACTGTTCTGTACACAAGGACAGATGGGCAGACAAAAAGATGATTGATTGAGTGATTGATAAATAGATAGACAGACAGATAGATAGATATAGGTACATATCGATTAACACAAAGCTACTGCTCATAACAAGGAGAGCAATGGTGAAAGCACATAGCAAAACTACAAACAAAAAAGAAGAATGGTGAAAGCACATAGCAAAACTACAAACAAAAAAGAGGAATGAAATCCAGTTTAAAAAGTGCAGTAAGCAGCCATAAGAAGAAAACAAATCCTATCATTTGCAATAACGTGGATGGAGCTAGAGGGTATTATGCTCAGTCAAATAGGCCAGGCGGAGAAATACATGTACCAAATGATTTCACTCATGTGTGGAGTATGATAACAAAGAAAAACTGAAGGAAAAGACAGCAGCAGACTCACAGAACCCGAGAGTGGACTAACAGTTACCAAAGAGAAAAGGACTGGGTAGGGTTTGTGGGAAGGGAGTAATAAGTGCGGGGAAAAAGAATGGGGGCATTAGGATTAGCATGTATAATGTGTAGGGTGGGGTGTCGTGGGCAGGGCTGTACAACACAGAGAAGACATGTAGTGATTCTACAGCATCTTAGTACATGCTGACGGAGAGCGGCTGTAAATGGGATTTGGGGTGACTTGGTGAAGAGGGTAGACAGAATAACATAATTTTCTGCATGTGATTGTATATTAATGAGAACAAAAAGAATTTCAAAGTGCAGAAAGAGCACAGCTCTCAAATATCAGAATAAAAGTACAGGCTTTGAGTGCTCCAATCAAAAGACACAGGGTTAGAAGAACTGATGAAAACTCAAGACCACCTACGTGCTCCGTTACTGGAGACTCACTTGAGATCCAAGGACACAGACAAACTACAAGCTGAAGGGGCGGGGACAGGTTCCCTACACAAGTGAACCTGAGAAACAAAGAAAGAAATGGATTCTCTTTTGGACCCCAGAGAGAGTCAGTAGAAAATAGCACTATCTAGCCACCGTGAATTCTTTTTGTTTGGTTTCAGCAGTGCTCAGGCATAGATTTCGTGGTGCAGCAACTTCCTTCTCATTTCCTCTCACCTCAACAAATGAATTGCTGTAATAATATGCGTCTGGGCTTTTAAAATCATTGCTTTTTATGATGTTCACGAATGTAAAGAAGTAATAACCACCTAAGGAGGGAAGTTTGGACCCTCAAATAAACACTTCACTCCACAACACACTCTTTGTTCCCAACTGCTCCTGTCCAGAAATAGGTGTTCCTTTATATTTGTCCCTCCACCTATCAGCAGTGATCACGCCAATGTCCCTCAAACATGGTGGTGTGCAAAGAACCAAGTACACTTTTCTTTCGACAACCGGACCAGACGAAGGATACTTGTGGTCTTCAGGGATCACTTACTCACTGAATGTGGCTAAATAAAGTCACCAAGTGAGCAGGAAGTATAAGAGGACAGAGGACAGAGATACAGGTTCAAGTCCTTTCACCTCCATTTACTGGTTTTGTAAGCACACGCGGCTGACTCTACCTGAAAGTGTATCGGTGAACACAGTGCTCTCCTTATGGCTTAGCTACCTTGCAAGATTTCTGGAAGCATAATGTAGGAAAGAGACATAGGCTATGTTGTTAACTGTTCTGTACAGAAGGATAGATGGGCAGACAAAAAGATGATGGATTCATAGATAGATAGGTACACAGATGACAGATGAAAGATAGATAGATAGGTACATAGATTAATAGATGATAGACATCATAGATAGATGATAGGAAGATAGATAGATACATAGATAAATACATACATACATACATACGTACATAGATAGACAGACAGACCATTAGATAGATAGATACAGATACATATCGATTGACACAAAGCTACTGTTCATAACCAGGAGTTGAATGGTGAATAACATAGCTAAACTACAAACAAGAAGGAAGAATGAAATCCAGTTTAAAAAGTGCAGTAAGCAGCCTTAAGAAGAAAACAAATACTACCATTTGCAATGACCTGGATGGAGCTAGACAGTAGTATGTTCAGACAAATAGTCCAGGAGTAGAAAGACAAGTACCAAGTGTTTTCACTCATGTGTGGAGTATAACAACAAAGAAAAACTGAAGGAAAAAAACAGCAGCAGACTCACAGAACCCGAGAGTTGACTAAAAGTTACCAAAGGGAAAAGGACTGGGCAGGGTGGGTCTGAAGGGAGGGATAAGTGTGAGGAGAAAGAATGGGGGCATTAGTTTTAGCATGTATAATGCTTGGGGTCGAGGGGGCATGAGGAGTGCTGTTCAACACAGGGAAGGCTAGTAGAGATCATATAACATCTTACTACTCACTGATGGAGAGCGACTGTAACGGGGTCTGTTGGGAGGGACATGGTGAAGGGGTCTACAGCATCCAACTACGCAGATCGAGAGCGACTGAAGAGGTTTTTCAGGGGTACTTGGTGAAGGGGGTTGCATAGTAAACATAATGTTCTTCAAGTGATTTTAGCTTAATGATAAAAAAAATTCTTTAAGTGCAATAAGTGCACAGCTCTAAATCATCAGAATAAAAGGTCAGGCACTGAGTGCAGCAAACAAAAGACACAGGGTTAAAAGAAGGGATGAAATCTCAAGACACCTACGTGCTTACTTACAGGAGACTCACTTGAGATCCAAGGACACAGACAAACTACAAGCCGAAGGTGTGTGGACAAGTACACTGCACGAGTGAAACTGAAAAACAAACAATCAAACAAATGGATTCTGTTTGAGTCCCCTGAGACTGTCAGAAGAAAATAGCCCTATCTGGCAACCGTGAATTCTTTTTGTTTGGTTTCAGCCGTTCCCAGCCATTGATTTAGTGGTGCAGCAACATACTTCTCATTTTCTCTCACCTCAACAACTGAGTTGCTGTAATAATAAGCATCTGGGCCTTTGAAATCAGTGGATTTTATGATGTTCACGAATGTGAAGATCTAATAACTACCTAAAGAGGGATGTTTGGACACTCAAATAAACTCGTCACCCCACAATACACTCTTAGCTCCCAACTGCTCATGTCTAGAAATTGGTGTTCCTTTTTATTTGACCCTCCGTCCTATCGGAGGTGATCACGCTGAGGTCCTTCAAACATGGTGGTGAGCAAAGCAGCAAGTTTACTTTTCTCGTGACAACAGGCCCAGAGGAATGATACTTGTGGTCTTCAGGGAGCACTTAGTCAAAGAATGTGGCTAAATACAGATAGCAAGTCAGAAGGAGATGAAAGAGGACAGAGGATAGAGACACAGGATCAAGTCCCGGCACAACCATTTCCTGGTTTTTCAGGTACACGCGGCCGACTCGAACTGCAAGTGTCTCGGTAAACCCAGTGCTCTATCTACAGCCTAGATACTTTGCAGGACTTTTGGAAGCATAGTGTAGGAAAGTGATATAGGATAATTGGTTAACTGTTCTGTACACAAGGACAGATGGGCAGACAAAAAGATGATTGATTGAGTGATTGATAAATAGATAGACAGACAGATAGATAGATATAGGTACATATCGATTAACACAAAGCTACTGCTCATAACAAGGAGAGCAATGGTGAAAGCACATAGCAAAACTACAAACAAAAAAGAAGAATGGTGAAAGCACATAGCAAAACTACAAACAAAAAAGAGGAATGAAATCCAGTTTAAAAAGTGCAGTAAGCAGCCATAAGAAGAAAACAAATCCTATCATTTGCAATAACGTGGATGGAGCTAGAGGGTATTATGCTCAGTCAAATAGGCCAGGCGGAGAAATACATGTACCAAATGATTTCACTCATGTGTGGAGTATGATAACAAAGAAAAACTGAAGGAAAAGACAGCAGCAGACTCACAGAACCCGAGAGTGGACTAACAGTTACCAAAGAGAAAGGGACTGGGTAGGGTTTGTGGGAAGGGAGTAATAAGTGCGGGGAAAAAGAATGGGGGCATTAGGATTAGCATGTATAATGTGTAGGGTGGGGTGTCGTGGGCAGGGCTGTACAACACAGAGAAGACATGTAGTGATTCTACAGCATCTTAGTACATGCTGACGGAGAGCGGCTGTAAATGGGATTTGGGGTGACTTGGTGAAGAGGGTAGACAGAATAACATAATTTTCTGCATGTGATTTTATATTAATGAGAACAAAAAGAATTTCAAAGTGCAGAAAGAGCACAGCTCTCAAATATCAGAATAAAAGTACAGGCTTTGAGTGCTCCAATCAAAAGACACAGGGTTAGAAGAACTGATGAAAACTCAAGACCACCTACGTGCTCCGTTACTGGAGACTCACTTGAGATCCAAGGACACAGACAAACTACAAGCTGAAGGGGCGGGGACAGGTTCCCTACACAAGTGAACCTGAGAAACAAAGAAAGAAATGGATTCTCTTTTGGACCCCAGAGAGAGTCAGTAGAAAATAGCACTATCTAGCCACCGTGAATTCTTTTTGTTTGGTTTCAGCAGTGCTCAGGCATAGATTTCGTGGTGCAGCACCTTCCTTCTCATTTCCTCTCACCTCAACAAATGAATTGCTGTAATAATATGCGTCTGGGCTTTTAAAATCATTGCTTTTTATGATGTTCACGAATGTAAAGAAGTAATAACCACCTAAGGAGGGAAGTTTGGACCCTCAAATAAACACTTCACTCCACAACACACTCTTTGTTCCCAACTGCTCCTGTCCAGAAATAGGTGTTCCTTTATATTTGTCCCTCCACCTATCAGCAGTGATCACGCCAATGTCCCTCAAACATGGTGGTGTGCAAAGAACCAAGTACACTTTTCTTTCGACAACCGGACCAGACGAAGGATACTTGTGGTCTTCAGGGATCACTTACTCACTGAATGTGGCTAAATAAAGTCACCAAGTGAGCAGGAAGTATAAGAGGACGGAGGACAGAGATACAGGTTCAAGTCCTTTCACCTCCATTTACTGGTTTTGTAAGCACACGCGGCTGACTCTACCTGAAAGTGTATCGGTGAACACAGTGCTCTCCTTATGGCTTAGCTACCTTGCAAGATTTCTGGAAGCATAATGTAGGAAAGAGACATAGGCTATGTTGTTAACTGTTCTGTACAGAAGGATAGATGGGCAGACAAAAAGATGATGGATTCATAGATAGATAGGTACACAGATGACAGATGAAAGATAGATAGATAGGTACATACATTAATAGATGATAGACATCATAGATAGATGATAGGAAGATAGATAGATACATAGATAAATACATACATACATACATACATACATACATAGACAGACAGAGCATTAGATAGATAGATACAGATACATATCGATTGACACAAAGCTACTGTTCATAACCAGGAGTTGAATGGTGAATAACATAGCTAAACTACAAACAAAAAGGAAGAATGAAATCCAGTTTAAAAAGTGCAGTAAGCAGCCTTAAGAAGAAAACAAATACTACCATTTGCAATGACCTGGATGGAGCTAGACGGTAGTATGTTCAGACAAATAGTCCAGGAGTAGAAAGACAAGTACCAAGTGTTTTCACTCATGTGTGGAGTATAACAACAAAGAAAAACTGAAGGAAAAAAACAGCAGCAGACTCACAGAACCCGAGAGTTGACTAAAAGTTACCAAAGGGAAAAGGACTGGGCAGGGTGGGTCTGAAGGGAGGGATAAGTGTGAGGAGAAAGAATGGGGGCATTAGTTTTAGCATGTATAATGCTTGGGGTCGACGGGGCATGAGGAGTGCTGTTCAACACAGGGAAGGCTAGTAGAGGTCATATAACATCTTACTACTCACTGATGGAGAGCGACTGTAACGGGGTCTGTTGGGAGGGACATGGTGAAGGGGTCTACAGCATCCAACTATGCAGATCGAGAGCGACTGAAGAGGTTTTTCAGGGGTACTTGGTGAAGGGGGTTGCATAGTAAACATAATGTTCTTCAAGTGATTTAGCTTAATGATTAAAAAAATTCTTTAAGTGCAATAAGTGCACAGCTCTAAATCATCAGAATAAAAGGTCATACACTGAGTGCAGCAAACAAAAGACACAGGGTTAAAAGAAGGGATGAAATCTCAAGACACCTACGTGCTTACTTACAGGAGACTCACTTGAGATCCAAGGACACAGACAAACTACAAGCCGAAGGTGTGTGGACAAGTACACTGCACGAGTGAAACTGAAAAACAAACAATCAAACAAATGGATTCTGTTTGAGTCCCCTGAGACTGTCAGAAGAAAATAGCCCTATCTGGCAACCGTGAATTCTTTTTGTTTGGTTTCAGCCGTTCCCAGCCATTGATTTAGTGGTGCAGCAACATACTTCTCATTTTCTCTCACCTCAACAACTGAGTTGCTGTAATAATAAGCATCTGGGCCTTTGAAATCAGTGGATTTTATGATGTTCACGAATGTGAAGATCTAATAACTACCTAAAGAGGGATGTTTGGACACTCAAATAAACTCGTCACCCCACAATACACTCTTAGCTCCCAACTGCTCATGTCTAGAAATTGGTGTTCCTTTTTATTTGACCCTCCGTCCTATCGGAGGTGATCACGCTGAGGTCCTTCAAACATGGTGGTGAGCAAAGCAGCAAGTTTACTTTTCTCGTGACAACAGGCCCAGAGGAATGATACTTGTGGTCTTCAGGGAGCACTTAGTCAAAGAATGTGGCTAAATACAGATAGCAAGTCAGAAGGAGATGAAAGAGGACAGAGGATAGAGACACGGGATCAAGTCCCGGCACAACCATTTCCTGGTTTTTCAGGTACACGCGGCCGACTCGAACTGCAAGTGTCTCGGTAAACCCAGTGCTCTATCTACAGCCTAGATACTTTGCAGGACTTTTGGAAGCATAGTGTAGGAAAGTGATATAGGATAATTGGTTAACTGTTCTGTACACAAGGACAGATGGGCAGACAAAAAGATGATTGATTGAGTGATTGATAAATAGATAGACAGACAGATAGATAGATATAGGTACATATCGATTAACACAAAGCTACTGCTCATAACAAGGAGAGCAATGGTGAAAGCACATAGCAAAACTACAAACAAAAAAGAAGAATGGTGAAAGCACATAGCAAAACTACAAACAAAAAAGAGGAATGAAATCCAGTTTAAAAAGTGCAGTAAGCAGCCATAAGAAGAAAACAAATCCTATCATTTGCAATAACGTGGATGGAGCTAGAGGGTATTATGCTCAGTCAAATAGGCCAGGCGGAGAAATACATGTACCAAATGATTTCACTCATGTGTGGAGTATGATAACAAAGAAAAACTGAAGGAAAAGACAGCAGCAGACTCACAGAACCCGAGAGTGGACTAACAGTTACCAAAGAGAAAAGGACTGGGTAGGGTTTGTGGGAAGGGAGTAATAAGTGCGGGGAAAAAGAATGGGGGCATTAGGATTAGCATGTATAATGTGTAGGGTGGGGTGTCGTGGGCAGGGCTGTACAACACAGAGAAGACATGTAGTGATTCTACAGCATCTTAGTACATGCTGACGGAGAGCGGCTGTAAATGGGATTTGGGGTGACTTGGTGAAGAGGGTAGACAGAATAACATAATTTTCTGCATGTGATTGTATATTAATGAGAACAAAAAGAATTTCAAAGTGCAGAAAGAGCACAGCTCTCAAATATCAGAATAAAAGTACAGGCTTTGAGTGCTCCAATCAAAAGACACAGGGTTAGAAGAACTGATGAAAACTCAAGACCACCTACGTGCTCCGTTACTGGAGACTCACTTGAGATCCAAGGACACAGACAAACTACAAGCTGAAGGGGCGGGGACAGGTTCCCTACACAAGTGAACCTGAGAAACAAAGAAAGAAATGGATTCTCTTTTGGACCCCAGAGAGAGTCAGTAGAAAATAGCACTATCTAGCCACCGTGAATTCTTTTTGTTTGGTTTCAGCAGTGCTCAGGCATAGATTTCGTGGTGCAGCACCTTCCTTCTCATTTCCTCTCACCTCAACAAATGAATTGCTGTAATAATATGCGTCTGGGCTTTTAAAATCATTGCTTTTTATGATGTTCACGAATGTAAAGAAGTAATAACCACCTAAGGAGGGAAGTTTGGACCCTCAAATAAACACTTCACTCCACAACACACTCTTTGTTCCCAACTGCTCCTGTCCAGAAATAGGTGTTCCTTTATATTTGTCCCTCCACCTATCAGCAGTGATCACGCCAATGTCCCTCAAACATGGTGGTGTGCAAAGAACCAAGTACACTTTTCTTTCGACAACCGGACCAGACGAAGGATACTTGTGGTCTTCAGGGATCACTTACTCACTGAATGTGGCTAAATAAAGTCACCAAGTGAGCAGGAAGTATAAGAGGACGGAGGACAGAGATACAGGTTCAAGTCCTTTCACCTCCATTTACTGGTTTTGTAAGCACACGCGGCTGACTCTACCTGAAAGTGTATCGGTGAACACAGTGCTCTCCTTATGGCTTAGCTACCTTGCAAGATTTCTGGAAGCATAATGTAGGAAAGAGACATAGGCTATGTTGTTAACTGTTCTGTACAGAAGGATAGATGGGCAGACAAAAAGATGATGGATTCATAGATAGATAGGTACACAGATGACAGATGAAAGATAGATAGATAGGTACATACATTAATAGATGATAGACATCATAGATAGATGATAGGAAGATAGATAGATACATAGATAAATACATACATACATACATACATACATACATAGACAGACAGAGCATTAGATAGATAGATACAGATACATATCGATTGACACAAAGCTACTGTTCATAACCAGGAGTTGAATGGTGAATAACATAGCTAAACTACAAACAAAAAGGAAGAATGAAATCCAGTTTAAAAAGTGCAGTAAGCAGCCTTAAGAAGAAAACAAATACTACCATTTGCAATGACCTGGATGGAGCTAGACGGTAGTATGTTCAGACAAATAGTCCAGGAGTAGAAAGACAAGTACCAAGTGTTTTCACTCATGTGTGGAGTATAACAACAAAGAAAAACTGAAGGAAAAAAACAGCAGCAGACTCACAGAACCCGAGAGTTGACTAAAAGTTACCAAAGGGAAAAGGACTGGGCAGGGTGGGTCTGAAGGGAGGGATAAGTGTGAGGAGAAAGAATGGGGGCATTAGTTTTAGCATGTATAATGCTTGGGGTCGACGGGGCATGAGGAGTGCTGTTCAACACAGGGAAGGCTAGTAGAGGTCATATAACATCTTACTACTCACTGATGGAGAGCGACTGTAACGGGGTCTGTTGGGAGGGACATGGTGAAGGGGTCTACAGCATCCAACTATGCAGATCGAGAGCGACTGAAGAGGTTTTTCAGGGGTACTTGGTGAAGGGGGTTGCATAGTAAACATAATGTTCTTCAAGTGATTTAGCTTAATGATTAAAAAAATTCTTTAAGTGCAATAAGTGCACAGCTCTAAATCATCAGAATAAAAGGTCATACACTGAGTGCAGCAAACAAAAGACACAGGGTTAAAAGAAGGGATGAAATCTCAAGACACCTACGTGCTTACTTACAGGAGACTCACTTGAGATCCAAGGACACAGACAAACTACAAGCCGAAGGTGTGTGGACAAGTACACTGCACGAGTGAAACTGAAAAACAAACAATCAAACAAATGGATTCTGTTTGAGTCCCCTGAGACTGTCAGAAGAAAATAGCCCTATCTGGCAACCGTGAATTCTTTTTGTTTGGTTTCAGCCGTTCCCAGCCATTGATTTAGTGGTGCAGCAACATACTTCTCATTTTCTCTCACCTCAACAACTGAGTTGCTGTAATAATAAGCATCTGGGCCTTTGAAATCAGTGGATTTTATGATGTTCACGAATGTGAAGATCTAATAACTACCTAAAGAGGGATGTTTGGACACTCAAATAAACTCGTCACCCCACAATACACTCTTAGCTCCCAACTGCTCATGTCTAGAAATTGGTGTTCCTTTTTATTTGACCCTCCGTCCTATCGGAGGTGATCACGCTGAGGTCCTTCAAACATGGTGGTGAGCAAAGCAGCAAGTTTACTTTTCTCGTGACAACAGGCCCAGAGGAATGATACTTGTGGTCTTCAGGGAGCACTTAGTCAAAGAATGTGGCTAAATACAGATAGCAAGTCAGAAGGAGATGAAAGAGGACAGAGGATAGAGACACGGGATCAAGTCCCGGCACAACCATTTCCTGGTTTTTCAGGTACACGCGGCCGACTCGAACTGCAAGTGTCTCGGTAAACCCAGTGCTCTATCTACAGCCTAGATACTTTGCAGGACTTTTGGAAGCATAGTGTAGGAAAGTGATATAGGATAATTGGTTAACTGTTCTGTACACAAGGACAGATGGGCAGACAAAAAGATGATTGATTGAGTGATTGATAAATAGATAGACAGACAGATAGATAGATATAGGTACATATCGATTAACACAAAGCTACTGCTCATAACAAGGAGAGCAATGGTGAAAGCACATAGCAAAACTACAAACAAAAAAGAAGAATGGTGAAAGCACATAGCAAAACTACAAACAAAAAAGAGGAATGAAATCCAGTTTAAAAAGTGCAGTAAGCAGCCATAAGAAGAAAACAAATCCTATCATTTGCAATAACGTGGATGGAGCTAGAGGGTATTATGCTCAGTCAAATAGGCCAGGCGGAGAAATACATGTACCAAATGATTTCACTCATGTGTGGAGTATGATAACAAAGAAAAACTGAAGGAAAAGACAGCAGCAGACTCACAGAACCCGAGAGTGGACTAACAGTTACCAAAGAGAAAAGGACTGGGTAGGGTTTGTGGGAAGGGAGTAATAAGTGCGGGGAAAAAGAATGGGGGCATTAGGATTAGCATGTATAATGTGTAGGGTGGGGTGTCGTGGGCAGGGCTGTACAACACAGAGAAGACATGTAGTGATTCTACAGCATCTTAGTACATGCTGACGGAGAGCGGCTGTAAATGGGATTTGGGGTGACTTGGTGAAGAGGGTAGACAGAATAACATAATTTTCTGCATGTGATTGTATATTAATGAGAACAAAAAGAATTTCAAAGTGCAGAAAGAGCACAGCTCTCAAATATCAGAATAAAAGTACAGGCTTTGAGTGCTCCAATCAAAAGACACAGGGTTAGAAGAACTGATGAAAACTCAAGACCACCTACGTGCTCCGTTACTGGAGACTCACTTGAGATCCAAGGACACAGACAAACTACAAGCTGAAGGGGCGGGGACAGGTTCCCTACACAAGTGAACCTGAGAAACAAAGAAAGAAATGGATTCTCTTTTGGACCCCAGAGAGAGTCAGTAGAAAATAGCACTATCTAGCCACCGTGAATTCTTTTTGTTTGGTTTCAGCAGTGCTCAGGCATAGATTTCGTGGTGCAGCAACTTCCTTCTCATTTCCTCTCACCTCAACAAATGAATTGCTGTAATAATATGCGTCTGGGCTTTTAAAATCATTGCTTTTTATGATGTTCACGAATGTAAAGAAGTAATAACCACCTAAGGAGGGAAGTTTGGACCCTCAAATAAACACTTCACTCCACAACACACTCTTTGTTCCCAACTGCTCCTGTCCAGAAATAGGTGTTCCTTTATATTTGTCCCTCCACCTATCAGCAGTGATCACGCCAATGTCCCTCAAACATGGTGGTGTGCAAAGAACCAAGTACACTTTTCTTTCGACAACCGGACCAGACGAAGGATACTTGTGGTCTTCAGGGATCACTTACTCACTGAATGTGGCTAAATAAAGTCACCAAGTGAGCAGGAAGTATAAGAGGACAGAGGACAGAGATACAGGTTCAAGTCCTTTCACCTCCATTTACTGGTTTTGTAAGCACACGCGGCTGACTCTACCTGAAAGTGTATCGGTGAACACAGTGCTCTCCTTATGGCTTAGCTACCTTGCAAGATTTCTGGAAGCATAATGTAGGAAAGAGACATAGGCTATGTTGTTAACTGTTCTGTACAGAAGGATAGATGGGCAGACAAAAAGATGATGGATTCATAGATAGATAGGTACACAGATGACAGATGAAAGATAGATAGATAGGTACATAGATTAATAGATGATAGACATCATAGATAGATGATAGGAAGATAGATAGATACATAGATAAATACATACATACATACATACGTACATAGATAGACAGACAGACCATTAGATAGATAGATACAGATACATATCGATTGACACAAAGCTACTGTTCATAACCAGGAGTTGAATGGTGAATAACATAGCTAAACTACAAACAAGAAGGAAGAATGAAATCCAGTTTAAAAAGTGCAGTAAGCAGCCTTAAGAAGAAAACAAATACTACCATTTGCAATGACCTGGATGGAGCTAGACAGTAGTATGTTCAGACAAATAGTCCAGGAGTAGAAAGACAAGTACCAAGTGTTTTCACTCATGTGTGGAGTATAACAACAAAGAAAAACTGAAGGAAAAAAACAGCAGCAGACTCACAGAACCCGAGAGTTGACTAAAAGTTACCAAAGGGAAAAGGACTGGGCAGGGTGGGTCTGAAGGGAGGGATAAGTGTGAGGAGAAAGAATGGGGGCATTAGTTTTAGCATGTATAATGCTTGGGGTCGAGGGGGCATGAGGAGTGCTGTTCAACACAGGGAAGGCTAGTAGAGATCATATAACATCTTACTACTCACTGATGGAGAGCGACTGTAACGGGGTCTGTTGGGAGGGACATGGTGAAGGGGTCTACAGCATCCAACTACGCAGATCGAGAGCGACTGAAGAGGTTTTTCAGGGGTACTTGGTGAAGGGGGTTGCATAGTAAACATAATGTTCTTCAAGTGATTTTAGCTTAATGATAAAAAAAATTCTTTAAGTGCAATAAGTGCACAGCTCTAAATCATCAGAATAAAAGGTCAGGCACTGAGTGCAGCAAACAAAAGACACAGGGTTAAAAGAAGGGATGAAATCTCAAGACACCTACGTGCTTACTTACAGGAGACTCACTTGAGATCCAAGGACACAGACAAACTACAAGCCGAAGGTGTGTGGACAAGTACACTGCACGAGTGAAACTGAAAAACAAACAATCAAACAAATGGATTCTGTTTGAGTCCCCTGAGACTGTCAGAAGAAAATAGCCCTATCTGGCAACCGTGAATTCTTTTTGTTTGGTTTCAGCCGTTCCCAGATATTGATTTAGTGGTGCAGCAACATACTTCTCATTTTCTCTCACCTCAACAACTGAGTTGCTGTAATAATAAGCATCTGGGCCTTTGAAATCAGTGGATTTTATGATGTTCACGAATGTGAAGATCTAATAACTACCTAAAGAGGGATGTTTGGACACTCAAATAAACTCGTCACCCCACAATACACTCTTAGCTCCCAACTGCTCATGTCTAGAAATTGGTGTTCCTTTTTATTTGACCCTCCGTCCTATCGGAGTTGATCACGCTCAGGTCCTTCAAACATGGTGGTGAGCAAAGCAGCAAGTTTACTTTTCTCGTGACAACAGGCCCAGAGGAATGATACTTGTGGTCTTCAGGGAGCACTTAGTCAAAGAATGTGGCTAAATACAGATAGCAAGTCAGAAGGAGATGAAAGAGGACAGAGGATAGAGACACGGGATCAAGTCCCGGCACAACCATTTCCTGGTTTTTCAGGTACACGCGGCCGACTCGAACTGCAAGTGTCTCGGTAAACCCAGTGCTCTATCTACAGCCTAGATACTTTGCAGGACTTTTGGAAGCATAGTGTAGGAAAGTGATATAGGATAATTGGTTAACTGTTCTGTACACAAGGACAGATGGGCAGACAAAAAGATGATTGATTGAGTGATTGATAAATAGATAGACAGACAGATAGATAGATATAGGTACATATCGATTAACACAAAGCTACTGCTCATAACAAGGAGAGCAATGGTGAAAGCACATAGCAAAACTACAAACAAAAAAGAAGAATGGTGAAAGCACATAGCAAAACTACAAACAAAAAAGAGGAATGAAATCCAGTTTAAAAAGTGCAGTAAGCAGCCATAAGAAGAAAACAAATCCTATCATTTGCAATAACGTGGATTTAGCTAGAGGGTATTATGCTCAGTCAAATAGGCCAGGCGGAGAAATACATGTACCAAATGATTTCACTCATGTGTGGAGTATGATAACAAAGAAAAACTGAAGGAAAAGACAGCAGCAGACTCACAGAACCCGAGAGTGGACTAACAGTTACCAAAGAGAAAGGGACTGGGTAGGGTTTGTGGGAAGGGAGTAATAAGTGCGGGGAAAAAGAATGGGGGCATTAGGATTAGCATGTATAATGTGTAGGGTGGGGTGTCATGGGTAGGGCTGTACAACACAGAGAAGACATGTAGTGATTCTACAGCATCTTAGTACATGCTGACGGAGAGCGGCTGTAAATGGGATTTGGGGTGACTTGGTGAAGAGGGTAGACAGAATAACATAATTTTCTGCATGTGATTGTATATTAATGAGAACAAAAAGAATTTCAAAGTGCAGAAAGAGCACAGCTCTCAAATATCAGAATAAAAGTACAGGCTTTGAGTGCTCCAATCAAAAGACACAGGGTTAGAAGAACTGATGAAAACTCAAGACCACCTACGTGCTCCGTTACTGGAGACTCACTTGAGATCCAAGGACACAGACAAACTACAAGCTGAAGGGGCGGGGACAGGTTCCCTACACAAGTGAACCTGAGAAACAAAGAAAGAAATGGATTCTCTTTTGGACCCCAGAGAGAGTCAGTAGAAAATAGCACTATCTAGCCACCGTGAATTCTTTTTGTTTGGTTTCAGCAGTGCTCAGGCATAGATTTCGTGGTGCAGCACCTTCCTTCTCATTTCCTCTCACCTCAACAAATGAATTGCTGTAATAATATGCGTCTGGGCTTTTAAAATCATTGCTTTTTATGATGTTCACGAATGTAAAGAAGTAATAACCACCTAAGGAGGGAAGTTTGGACCCTCAAATAAACACTTCACTCCACAACACACTCTTTGTTCCCAACTGCTCCTGTCCAGAAATAGGTGTTCCTTTATATTTGTCCCTCCACCTATCAGCAGTGATCACGCCAATGTCCCTCAAACATGGTGGTGTGCAAAGAACCAAGTACACTTTTCTTTCGACAACCGGACCAGACGAAGGATACTTGTGGTCTTCAGGGATCACTTACTCACTGAATGTGG
Source organism: Manis pentadactyla (assembly GCF_030020395.1). NCBI lineage: Eukaryota > Metazoa > Chordata > Mammalia > Pholidota > Manidae > Manis > Manis pentadactyla. The sequence continues at coordinate 43,326,884 of NC_080031.1, read as the reverse complement.
CTAAATAAAGTCACCAAGTGAGCAGGAAGTATAAGAGGACAGAGTACAGAGATACAGGTTCAAGTCCTTTCACCTCCATTTACTGGTTTTGTAAGCACACGCGGCTGACTCTACCTGAAAGTGTATCGGTGAACACAGTGCTCTCCTTATGGCTTAGCTACCTTGCAAGATTTCTGGAAGCATAATGTAGGAAAGAGACATAGGCTATGTTGTTAACTGTTCTGTACAGAAGGATAGATGGGCAGACAAAAAGATGATGGATTCATAGATAGATAGGTACACAGATGACAGATGAAAGATAGATAGATAGGTACATAGATTAATAGATGATAGACATCATAGATAGATGATAGGAAGATAGATAGATACATAGATAAATACATACATACATACATACATACATACATAGACAGACAGACCATTAGATAGATAGATACAGATACATATCGATTGACACAAAGCTACTGTTCATAACCAGGAGTTGAATGGTGAATAACATAGCTAAACTACAAACAAAAAGGAAGAATGAAATCCAGTTTAAAAAGTGCAGTAAGCAGCCTTAAGAAGAAAACAAATACTACCATTTGCAATGACCTGGATGGAGCTAGACGGTAGTATGTTCAGACAAATAGTCCAGGAGTAGAAAGACAAGTACCAAGTGTTTTCACTCATGTGTGGAGTATAACAACAAAGAAAAACTGAAGGAAAAAAACAGCAGCAGACTCACAGAACCCGAGAGTTGACTAAAAGTTACCAAAGGGAAAAGGACTGGGCAGGGTGGGTCTGAAGGGAGGGATAAGTGTGAGGAGAAAGAATGGGGGCATTAGTTTTAGCATGTATAATGCTTGGGGTCGAGGGGGCATGAGGAGTGCTGTTCAACACAGGGAAGGCTAGTAGAGATCATATAACATCTTACTACTCACTGATGGAGAGCGACTGTAACGGGGTCTGTTGGGAGGGACATGGTGAAGGGGTCTACAGCATCCAACTACGCAGATCGAGAGCGACTGAAGAGGTTTTTCAGGGGTACTTGGTGAAGGGGGTTGCATAGTAAACATAATGTTCTTCAAGTGATTTTAGCTTAATGATTAAAAATATTCTTTAAGTGCAATAAGTGCACAGCTCTAAATCATCAGAATAAAAGGTCAGGCACTGAGTGCAGCAAACAAAAGACACAGGGTTAAAAGAAGGGATGAAATCTCAAGACACCTACGTGCTTACTTACAGGAGACTCACTTGAGATCCAAGGACACAGACAAACTACAAGCCGAAGGTGTGTGGACAAGTACACTGCACGAGTGAAACTGAAAAACAAACAATCAAACAAATGGATTCTGTTTGAGTCCCCTGAGACTGTCAGAAGAAAATAGCCCTATCTGGCAACCGTGAATTCTTTTTGTTTGGTTTCAGCCGTTCCCAGATATTGATTTAGTGGTGCAGCAACATACTTCTCATTTTCTCTCACCTCAACAACTGAGTTGCTGTAATAATAAGCATCTGGGCCTTTGAAATCAGTGGATTTTATGATGTTCACGAATGTGAAGATCTAATAACTACCTAAAGAGGGATGTTTGGACACTCAAATAAACTCGTCACCCCACAATACACTCTTAGCTCCCAACTGCTCATGTCTAGAAATTGGTGTTCCTTTTTATTTGACCCTCCGTCCTATCGGAGGTGATCACGCTCAGGTCCTTCAAACATGGTGGTGAGCAAAGCAGCAAGTTTACTTTTCTCGTGACAACAGGCCCAGAGGAATGATACTTGTGGTCTTCAGGGAGCACTTAGTCAAAGAATGTGGCTAAATACAGATAGCAAGTCAGAAGGAGATGAAAGAGGACAGAGGATAGAGACACGGGATCAAGTCCCGGCACAACCATTTCCTGGTTTTTCAGGTACACGCGGCCAACTCGAACTGCAAGTGTCTCGGTAAACCCAGTGCTCTATCTACAGCCTAGATACTTTGCAGGACTTTTGGAAGCATAGTGTAGGAAAGTGATATAGGATAATTGGTTAACTGTTCTGTACACAAGGACAGATGGGCAGACAAAAAGATGATTGATTGAGTGATTGATAAATAGATAGACAGACAGATAGATAGATATAGGTACATATCGATTAACACAAAGCTACTGCTCATAACAAGGAGAGCAATGGTGAAAGCACATAGCAAAACTACAAACAAAAAAGAAGAATGGTGAAAGCACATAGCAAAACTACAAACAAAAAAGAGGAATGAAATCCAGTTTAAAAAGTGCAGTAAGCAGCCATAAGAAGAAAACAAATCCTATCATTTGCAATAACGTGGATGGAGCTAGAGGGTATTATGCTCAGTCAAATAGGCCAGGCGGAGAAATACATGTACCAAATGATTTCACTCATGTGTGGAGTATGATAACAAAGAAAAACTGAAGGAAAAGACAGCAGCAGACTCACAGAACCCGAGAGTGGACTAACAGTTACCAAAGAGAAAGGGACTGGGTAGGGTTTGTGGGAAGGGAGTAATAAGTGCGGGGAAAAAGAATGGGGGCATTAGGATTAGCATGTATAATGTGTAGGGTGGGGTGTCGTGGGCAGGGCTGTACAACACAGAGAAGACATGTAGTGATTCTACAGCATCTTAGTACATGCTGACGGAGAGCGGCTGTAAATGGGATTTGGGGTGACTTGGTGAAGAGGGTAGACAGAATAACATAATTTTCTGCATGTGATTGTATATTAATGAGAACAAAAAGAATTTCAAAGTGCAGAAAGAGCACAGCTCTCAAATATCAGAATAAAAGTACAGGCTTTGAGTGCTCCAATCAAAAGACACAGGGTTAGAAGAACTGATGAAAACTCAAGACCACCTACGTGCTCCGTTACTGGAGACTCACTTGAGATCCAAGGACACAGACAAACTACAAGCTGAAGGGGCGGGGACAGGTTCCCTACACAAGTGAACCTGAGAAACAAAGAAAGAAATGGATTCTCTTTTGGACCCCAGAGAGAGTCAGTAGAAAATAGCACTATCTAGCCACCGTGAATTCTTTTTGTTTGGTTTCAGCAGTGCTCAGGCATAGATTTCGTGGTGCAGCACCTTCCTTCTCATTTCCTCTCACCTCAACAAATGAATTGCTGTAATAATATGCGTCTGAGCTTTTAAAATCATTGCTTTTTATGATGTTCACGAATGTAAAGAAGTAATAACCACCTAAGGAGGGAAGTTTGGACCCTCAAATAAACACTTCACTCCACAACACACTCTTTGTTCCCAACTGCTCCTGTCCAGAAATAGGTGTTCCTTTATATTTGTCCCTCCACCTATCAGCAGTGATCACGCCAATGTCCCTCAAACATGGTGGTGTGCAAAGAACCAAGTACACTTTTCTTTCGACAACCGGACCAGACGAAGGATACTTGTGGTCTTCAGGGATCACTTACTCACTGAATGTGGCTAAATAAAGTCACCAAGTGAGCAGGAAGTATAAGAGGACAGAGGACAGAGATACAGGTTCAAGTCCTTTCACCTCCATTTACTGGTTTTGTAAGCACACGCGGCTGACTCTACCTGAAAGTGTATCGGTGAACACAGTGCTCTCCTTATGGCTTAGCTACCTTGCAAGATTTCTGGAAGCATAATGTAGGAAAGAGACATAGGCTATGTTGTTAACTGTTCTGTACAGAAGGATAGATGGGCAGACAAAAAGATGATGGATTCATAGATAGATAGGTACACAGATGACAGATGAAAGATAGATAGATAGGTACATAGATTAATAGATGATAGACATCATAGATAGATGATAGGAAGATAGATAGATACATAGATAAATACATACATACATACATACATACATACATAGACAGACAGACCATTAGATAGATAGATACAGATACATATCGATTGACACAAAGCTACTGTTCATAACCAGGAGTTGAATGGTGAATAACATAGCTAAACTACAAACAAAAAGGAAGAATGAAATCCAGTTTAAAAAGTGCAGTAAGCAGCCTTAAGAAGAAAACAAATACTACCATTTGCAATGACCTGGATGGAGCTAGACGGTAGTATGTTCAGACAAATAGTCCAGGAGTAGAAAGACAAGTACCAAGTGTTTTCACTCATGTGTGGAGTATAACAACAAAGAAAAACTGAAGGAAAAAAACAGCAGCAGACTCACAGAACCCGAGAGTTGACTAAAAGTTACCAAAGGGAAAAGGACTGGGCAGGGTGGGTCTGAAGGGAGGGATAAGTGTGAGGAGAAAGAATGGGGGCATTAGTTTTAGCATGTATAATGCTTGGGGTCGAGGGGGCATGAGGAGTGCTGTTCAACACAGGGAAGGCTAGTAGAGATCATATAACATCTTACTACTCACTGATGGAGAGCGACTGTAACGGGGTCTGTTGGGAGGGACATGGTGAAGGGGTCTACAGCATCCAACTACACAGATCGAGAGCGACTGAAGAGGTTTTTCAGGGGTACTTGGTGAAGGGGGTTGCATAGTAAACATAATGTTCTTCAAGTGATTTTAGCTTAATGATAAAAAAAATTCTTTAAGTGCAATAAGTGCACAGCTCTAAATCATCAGAATAAAAGGTCAGGCACTGAGTGCAGCAAACAAAAGACACAGGGTTAAAAGAAGGGATGAAATCTCAAGACACCTACGTGCTTACTTACAGGAGACTCACTTGAGATCCAAGGACACAGACAAACTACAAGCCGAAGGTGTGTGGACAAGTACACTGCACGAGTGAAACTGAAAAACAAACAATCAAACAAATGGATTCTGTTTGAGTCCCCTGAGACTGTCAGAAGAAAATAGCCCTATCTGGCAACCGTGAATTCTTTTTGTTTGGTTTCAGCCGTTCCCAGCCATTGATTTAGTGGTGCAGCAACATACTTCTCATTTTCTCTCACCTCAACAACTGAGTTGCTGTAATAATAAGCATCTGGGCCTTTGAAATCAGTGGATTTTATGATGTTCACGAATGTGAAGATCTAATAACTACCTAAAGAGGGATGTTTGGACACTCAAATAAACTCGTCACCCCACAATACACTCTTAGCTCCCAACTGCTCATGTCTAGAAATTGGTGTTCCTTTTTATTTGACCCTCCGTCCTATCGGAGGTGATCACGCTGAGGTCCTTCAAACATGGTGGTGAGCAAAGCAGCAAGTTTACTTTTCTCGTGACAACAGGCCCAGAGGAATGATACTTGTGGTCTTCAGGGAGCACTTAGTCAAAGAATGTGGCTAAATACAGATAGCAAGTTAGAAGGAGATGAAAGAGGACAGAGGATAGAGACACGGGATCAAGTCCCGGCACAACCATTTCCTGGTTTTTTAGGTACACGTGGCCGACTCGAACTGCAAGTGTCTCGGTAAACCCAGTGCTCTATCTACAGCCTAGATACTTTGCAGGACTTTTGGAAGCATAGTGTAGGAAAGTGATATAGGATAATTGGTTAACTGTTCTGTACACAAGGACAGATGGGCAGACAAAAAGATGATTGATTGAGTGATTGATAAATAGATAGACAGACAGATAGATAGATATAGGTACATATCGATTAACACAAAGCTACTGCTCATAACAAGGAGAGCAATGGTGAAAGCACATAGCAAAACTACAAACAAAAAAGAAGAATGGTGAAAGCACATAGCAAAACTACAAACAAAAAAGAGGAATGAAATCCAGTTTAAAAAGTGCAGTAAGCAGCCATAAGAAGAAAACAAATCCTATCATTTGCAATAACGTGGATGGAGCTAGAGGGTATTATGCTCAGTCAAATAGGCCAGGCGGAGAAATACATGTACCAAATGATTTCACTCATGTGTGGAGTATGATAACAAAGAAAAACTGAAGGAAAAGACAGCAGCAGACTCACAGAACCCGAGAGTGGACTAACAGTTACCAAAGAGAAAGGGACTGGGTAGGGTTTGTGGGAAGGGAGTAATAAGTGCGGGGAAAAAGAATGGGGGCATTAGGATTAGCATGTATAATGTGTAGGGTGGGGTGTCATGGGTAGGGCTGTACAACACAGAGAAGACATGTAGTGATTCTACAGCATCTTAGTACATGCTGACGGAGAGCGGCTGTAAATGGGATTTGGGGTGACTTGGTGAAGAGGGTAGACAGAATAACATAATTTTCTGCATGTGATTGTATATTAATGAGAACAAAAAGAATTTCAAAGTGCAGAAAGAGCACAGCTCTCAAATATCAGAATAAAAGTACAGGCTTTGAGTGCTCCAATCAAAAGACACAGGGTTAGAAGAACTGATGAAAACTCAAGACCACCTACGTGCTCCGTTACTGGAGACTCACTTGAGATCCAAAGACACAGACAAACTACAAGCTGAAGGGGTGGGGACAGGTTCCCTACACAAGTGAACCTGAGAAACAAAGAAAGAAATGGATTCTCTTTTGGACCCCAGAGAGAGTCAGTAGAAAATAGCACTATCTAGCCACCGTGAATTCTTTTTGTTTGGTTTCAGCAGTGCTCAGGCATAGATTTCGTGGTGCAGCAACTTCCTTCTCATTTCCTCTCACCTCAACAAATGAATTGCTGTAATAATATGCGTCTGGGCTTTTAAAATCATTGCTTTTTATGATGTTCACGAATGTAAAGAAGTAATAACCACCTAAGGAGGGAAGTTTGGACCCTCAAATAAACACTTCACTCCACAACACACTCTTTGTTCCCAACTGCTCCTGTCCAGAAATAGGTGTTCCTTTATATTTGTCCCTCCACCTATCAGCAGTGATCACGCCAATGTCCCTCAAACATGGTGGTGTGCAAAGAACCAAGTACACTTTTCTTTCGACAACCGGACCAGACGAAGGATACTTGTGGTCTTCAGGGATCACTTACTCACTGAATGTGGCTAAATAAAGTCACCAAGTGAGCAGGAAGTATAAGAGGACAGAGGACAGAGATACAGGTTCAAGTCCTTTCACCTCCATTTACTGGTTTTGTAAGCACACGCGGCTGACTCTACCTGAAAGTGTATCGGTGAACACAGTGCTCTCCTTATGGCTTAGCTACCTTGCAAGATTTCTGGAAGCATAATGTAGGAAAGAGACATAGGCTATGTTGTTAACTGTTCTGTACAGAAGGATAGATGGGCAGACAAAAAGATGATGGATTCATAGATAGATAGGTACACAGATGACAGATGAAAGATAGATAGATAGGTACATAGATTAATAGATGATAGACATCATAGATAGATGATAGGAAGATAGATAGATACATAGATAAATACATACATACATACATACATACATACATACATACATAGACAGACAGACCATTAGATAGATAGATACAGATACATATCGATTGACACAAAGCTACTGTTCATAACCAGGAGTTGAATGGTGAATAACATAGCTAAACTACAAACAAAAAGGAAGAATGAAATCCAGTTTAAAAAGTGCAGTAAGCAGCCTTAAGAAGAAAACAAATACTACCATTTGCAATGACCTGGATGGAGCTAGACGGTAGTATGTTCAGACAAATAGTCCAGGAGTAGAAAGACAAGTACCAAGTGTTTTCACTCATGTGTGGAGTATAACAACAAAGAAAAACTGAAGGAAAAAAACAGCAGCAGACTCACAGAACCCGAGAGTTGACTAAAAGTTACCAAAGGGAAAAGGACTGGGCAGGGTGGGTCTGAAGGGAGGGATAAGTGTGAGGAGAAAGAATGGGGGCATTAGTTTTAGCATGTATAATGCTTGGGGTCGAGGGGGCATGAGGAGTGCTGTTCAACACAGGGAAGGCTAGTAGAGATCATATAACATCTTACTACTCACTGATGGAGAGCGACTGTAACGGGGTCTGTTGGGAGGGACATGGTGAAGGGGTCTACAGCATCCAACTACGCAAATCGAGAGCGACTGAAGAGGTTTTTCAGGGGTACTTGGTGAAGGGGGTTGCATAGTAAACATAATGTTCTTCAAGTGATTTTAGCTTAATGATAAAAAAAATTCTTTAAGTGCAATAAGTGCACAGCTCTAAATCATCAGAATAAAAGGTCAGGCACTGAGTGCAGCAAACAAAAGACACAGGGTTAAAAGAAGGGATGAAATCTCAAGACACCTACGTGCTTACTTACAGGAGACTCACTTGAGATCCAAGGACACAGACAAACTACAAGCCGAAGGTGTGTGGACAAGTACACTGCACGAGTGAAACTGAAAAACAAACAATCAAACAAATGGATTCTGTTTGAGTCCCCTGAGACTGTCAGAAGAAAATAGCCCTATCTGGCAACCGTGAATTCTTTTTGTTTGGTTTCAGCCGTTCCCAGCCATTGATTTAGTGGTGCAGCAACATACTTCTCATTTTCTCTCACCTCAACAACTGAGTTGCTGTAATAATAAGCATCTGGGCCTTTGAAATCAGTGGATTTTATGATGTTCACGAATGTGAAGATCTAATAACTACCTAAAGAGGGATGTTTGGACACTCAAATAAACTCGTCACCCCACAATACACTCTTAGCTCCCAACTGCTCATGTCTAGAAATTGGTGTTCCTTTTTATTTGACCCTCCGTCCTATCGGAGGTGATCACGCTGAGGTCCTTCAAACATGGTGGTGAGCAAAGCAGCAAGTTTACTTTTCTCGTGACAACAGGCCCAGAGGAATGATACTTGTGGTCTTCAGGGAGCACTTAGTCAAAGAATGTGGCTAAATACAGATAGCAAGTTAGAAGGAGATGAAAGAGGACAGAGGATAGAGACACGGGATCAAGTCCCGGCACAACCATTTCCTGGTTTTTTAGGTACACGCGGCCGACTCGAACTGCAAGTGTCTCGGTAAACCCAGTGCTCTATCTACAGCCTAGATACTTTGCAGGACTTTTGGAAGCATAGTGTAGGAAAGTGATATAGGATAATTGGTTAACTGTTCTGTACACAAGGACAGATGGGCAGACAAAAAGATGATTGATTGAGTGATTGATAAATAGATAGACAGACAGATAGATAGATATAGGTACATATCGATTAACACAAAGCTACTGCTCATAACAAGGAGAGCAATGGTGAAAGCACATAGCAAAACTACAAACAAAAAAGAAGAATGGTGAAAGCACATAGCAAAACTACAAACAAAAAAGAGGAATGAAATCCAGTTTAAAAAGTGCAGTAAGCAGCCATAAGAAGAAAACAAATCCTATCATTTGCAATAACGTGGATGGAGCTAGAGGGTATTATGCTCAGTCAAATAGGCCAGGCGGAGAAATACATGTACCAAATGATTTCACTCATGTGTGGAGTATGATAACAAAGAAAAACTGAAGGAAAAGACAGCAGCAGACTCACAGAACCCGAGAGTGGACTAACAGTTACCAAAGAGAAAGGGACTGGGTAGGGTTTGTGGGAAGGGAGTAATAAGTGCGGGGAAAAAGAATGGGGGCATTAGGATTAGCATGTATAATGTGTAGGGTGGGGTGTCATGGGTAGGGCTGTACAACACAGAGAAGACATGTAGTGATTCTACAGCATCTTAGTACATGCTGACGGAGAGCGGCTGTAAATGGGATTTGGGGTGACTTGGTGAAGAGGGTAGACAGAATAACATAATTTTCTGCATGTGATTGTATATTAATGAGAACAAAAAGAATTTCAAAGTGCAGAAAGAGCACAGCTCTCAAATATCAGAATAAAAGTACAGGCTTTGAGTGCTCCAATCAAAAGACACAGGGTTAGAAGAACTGATGAAAACTCAAGACCACCTACGTGCTCCGTTACTGGAGACTCACTTGAGATCCAAAGACACAGACAAACTACAAGCTGAAGGGGTGGGGACAGGTTCCCTACACAAGTGAACCTGAGAAACAAAGAAAGAAATGGATTCTCTTTTGGACCCCAGAGAGAGTCAGTAGAAAATAGCACTATCTAGCCACCGTGAATTCTTTTTGTTTGGTTTCAGCAGTGCTCAGGCATAGATTTCGTGGTGCAGCAACTTCCTTCTCATTTCCTCTCACCTCAACAAATGAATTGCTGTAATAATATGCGTCTGGGCTTTTAAAATCATTGCTTTTTATGATGTTCACGAATGTAAAGAAGTAATAACCACCTAAGGAGGGAAGTTTGGACCCTCAAATAAACACTTCACTCCACAACACACTCTTTGTTCCCAACTGCTCCTGTCCAGAAATAGGTGTTCCTTTATATTTGTCCCTCCACCTATCAGCAGTGATCACGCCAATGTCCCTCAAACATGGTGGTGTGCAAAGAACCAAGTACACTTTTCTTTCGACAACCGGACCAGACGAAGGATACTTGTGGTCTTCAGGGATCACTTACTCACTGAATGTGGCTAAATAAAGTCACCAAGTGAGCAGGAAGTATAAGAGGACAGAGGACAGAGATACAGGTTCAAGTCCTTTCACCTCCATTTACTGGTTTTGTAAGCACACGCGGCTGACTCTACCTGAAAGTGTATCGGTGAACACAGTGCTCTCCTTATGGCTTAGCTACCTTGCAAGATTTCTGGAAGCATAATGTAGGAAAGAGACATAGGCTATGTTGTTAACTGTTCTGTACAGAAGGATAGATGGGCAGACAAAAAGATGATGGATTCATAGATAGATAGGTACACAGATGACAGATGAAAGATAGATAGATAGGTACATAGATTAATAGATGATAGACATCATAGATAGATGATAGGAAGATAGATAGATACATAGATAAATACATACATACATACATACATACATACATAGACAGACAGACCATTAGATAGATAGATACAGATACATATCGATTGACACAAAGCTACTGTTCATAACCAGGAGTTGAATGGTGAATAACATAGCTAAACTACAAACAAAAAGGAAGAATGAAATCCAGTTTAAAAAGTGCAGTAAGCAGCCTTAAGAAGAAAACAAATACTACCATTTGCAATGACCTGGATGGAGCTAGACGGTAGTATGTTCAGACAAATAGTCCAGGAGTAGAAAGACAAGTACCAAGTGTTTTCACTCATGTGTGGAGTGTAACAACAAAGAAAAACTGAAGGAAAAAAACAGCAGCAGACTCACAGAACCCGAGAGTTGACTAAAAGTTACCAAAGGGAAAAGGACTGGGCAGGGTGGGTCTGAAGGGAGGGATAAGTGTGAGGAGAAAGAATGGGGGCATTAGTTTTAGCATGTATAATGCTTGGGGTCGAGGGGGCATGAGGAGTGCTGTTCAACACAGGGAAGGCTAGTAGAGATCATATAACATCTTACTACTCACTGATGGAGAGCGACTGTAACGGGGTCTGTTGGGAGGGACATGGTGAAGGGGTCTACAGCATCCAACTACGCAAATCGAGAGCGACTGAAGAGGTTTTTCAGGGGTACTTGGTGAAGGGGGTTGCATAGTAAACATAATGTTCTTCAAGTGATTTTAGCTTAATGATAAAAAAAATTCTTTAAGTGCAATAAGTGCACAGCTCTAAATCATCAGAATAAAAGGTCAGGCACTGAGTGCAGCAAACAAAAGACACAGGGTTAAAAGAAGGGATGAAATCTCAAGACACCTACGTGCTTACTTACAGGAGACTCACTTGAGATCCAAGGACACAGACAAACTACAAGCCGAAGGTGTGTGGACAAGTATACTGCACGAGTGAAACTGAAAAACAAACAATCAAACAAATGGATTCTGTTTGAGTCCCCTGAGACTGTCAGAAGAAAATAGCCCTATCTGACAACCGTGAATTCTTTTTGTTTGGTTTCAGCCGTTCCCAGCCATTGATTTAGTGGTGCAGCAACATACTTCTCATTTTCTCTCACCTCAACAACTGAGTTGCTGTAATAATAAGCATCTGGGCCTTTGAAATCAGTGGATTTTATGATGTTCACGAATGTGAAGATCTAATAACTACCTAAAGAGGGATGTTTGGACACTCAAATAAACTCGTCACCCCACAATACACTCTTAGCTCCCAACTGCTCATGTCTAGAAATTGGTGTTCCTTTTTATTTGACCCTCCGTCCTATCGGAGGTGATCACGCTGAGGTCCTTCAAACATGGTGGTGAGCAAAGCAGCAAGTTTACTTTTCTCGTGACAACAGGCCCAGAGGAATGATACTTGTGGTCTTCAGGGAGCACTTAGTCAAAGAATGTGGCTAAATACAGATAGCAAGTCAGAAGGAGATGAAAGAGGACAGAGGATAGAGACACGGGATCAAGTCCCGGCACAACCATTTCCTGGTTTTTCAGGTACACGCGGCCGACTCGAACTGCAAGTGTCTCGGTAAACCCAGTGCTCTATCTACAGCCTAGATACTTTGCAGGACTTTTGGAAGCATAGTGTAGGAAAGTGATATAGGATAATTGGTTAACTGTTCTGTACACAAGGACAGATGGGCAGACAAAAAGATGATTGATTGATGATTGATAAATAGATAGACAGACAGATAGATAGATATAGGTACATATCGATTAACACAAAGCTACTGCTCATAACAAGGAGAGCAATGGTGAAAGCACATAGCAAAACTACAAACAAAAAAGAAGAATGGTGAAAGCACATAGCAAAACTACAAACAAAAAAGAAGAATGAAATCCAGTTTAAAAAGTGCAGTAAGCAGCCATAAGTAGAAAACAAATCCTATCATTTGCAATAACGTGGATGGAGCTAGAGGGTATTATGCTCAGTCAAATAGGCCAGGCGGAGAAATACATGTACCAAATGATTTCACTCATGTGTGGAGTATGATAACAAAGAAAAACTGAAGGAAAAGACAGCAGCAGACTCACAGAACCCGAGAGTGGACTAACAGTTACCAAAGAGAAAGGGACTGGGTAGGGTTTGTGGGAAGGGAGTAATAAGTGCGGGGAAAAAGAATGGGGGCATTAGGATTAGCATGTATAATGTGTAGGGTGGGGTGTCGTGGGCAGGGCTGTACAACACAGAGAAGACATGTAGTGATTCTACAGCATCTTAGTACATGCTGACGGAGAGCGGCTGTAAATGGGATTTGGGGTGACTTGGTGAAGAGGGTAGACAGAATAACATAATTTTCTGCATGTGATTGTATATTAATGAGAACAAAAAGAATTTCAAAGTGCAGAAAGAGCACAGCTCTCAAATATCAGAATAAAAGTACAGGCTTTGAGTGCTCCAATCAAAAGACACAGGGTTAGAAGAACTGATGAAAACTCAAGACCACCTACGTGCTCCGTTACTGGAGACTCACTTGAGATCCAAGGACACAGACAAACTACAAGCTGAAGGGGCGGGGACAGGTTCCCTACACAAGTGAACCTGAGAAACAAAGAAAGAAATGGATTCTCTTTTGGACCCCAGAGAGAGTCAGTAGAAAATAGCACTATCTAGCCACCGTGAATTCTTTTTGTTTGGTTTCAGCAGTGCTCAGGCATAGATTTCGTGGTGCAGCACCTTCCTTCTCATTTCCTCTCACCTCAACAAATGAATTGCTGTAATAATATGCGTCTGGGCTTTTAAAATCATTGCTTTTTATGATGTTCACGAATGTAAAGAAGTAATAACCACCTAAGGAGGGAAGTTTGGACCCTCAAATAAACACTTCACTCCACAACACACTCTTTGTTCCCAACTGCTCCTGTCCAGAAATAGGTGTTCCTTTATATTTGTCCCTCCACCTATCAGCAGTGATCACGCCAATGTCCCTCAAACATGGTGGTGTGCAAAGAACCAAGTACACTTTTCTTTCGACAACCGGACCAGACGAAGGATACTTGTGGTCTTCAGGGATCACTTACTCACTGAATGTGGCTAAATAAAGTCACCAAGTGAGCAGGAAGTATAAGAGGACAGAGGACAGAGATACAGGTTCAAGTCCTTTCACCTCCATTTACTGGTTTTGTAAGCACACGCGGCTGACTCTACCTGAAAGTGTATCGGTGAACACAGTGCTCTCCTTATGGCTTAGCTACCTTGCAAGATTTCTGGAAGCATAATGTAGGAAAGAGACATAGGCTATGTTGTTAACTGTTCTGTACAGAAGGATAGATGGGCAGACAAAAAGATGATGGATTCATAGATAGATAGGTACACAGATGACAGATGAAAGATAGATAGATAGGTACATAGATTAATAGATGATAGACATCATAGATAGATGATAGGAAGATAGATAGATACATAGATAAATACATACATACATACATACATACATAGATAGACAGACAGACCATTAGATAGATAGATACAGATACATATAGATTGACACAAAGCTACTGTTCATAACCAGGAGTTGAATGGTGAATAACATAGCTAAACTACAAACAAAAAGGAAGAATGAAATCCAGTTTAAAAAGTGCAGTAAGCAGCCTTAAGAAGAAAACAAATACTACCATTTGCAATGACCTGGATGGAGCTAGACGGTAGTATGTTCAGACAAATAGTCCAGGAGTAGAAAGACAAGTACCAAGTGTTTTCACTCATGTGTGGAGTATAACAACAAAGAAAAACTGAAGGAAAAAAACAGCAGCAGACTCACAGAACCCGAGAGTTGACTAAAAGTTACCAAAGGGAAAAGGACTGGGCAGGGTGGGTCTGAAGGGAGGGATAAGTGTGAGGAGAAAGAATGGGGGCATTAGTTTTAGCATGTATAATGCTTGGGGTCGAGGGGGCATGAGGAGTGCTGTTCAACACAGGGAAGGCTAGTAGAGATCATATAACATCTTACTACTCACTGATGGAGAGCGACTGTAACGGGGTCTGTTGGGAGGGACATGGTGAAAGGGTCTACAGCATCCAACTACGCAGATCGAGAGCGACTGAAGAGGTTTTTCAGGGGTACTTGGTGAAGGGGGTTGCATAGTAAACATAATGTTCTTCAAGTGATTTTAGCTTAATGATAAAAAAAATTCTTTAAGTGCAATAAGTGCACAGCTCTAAATCATCAGAATAAAAGGTCAGGCACTGAGTGCAGCAAACAAAAGACACAGGGTTAAAAGAAGGGATGAAATCTCAAGACACCTACGTGCTTACTTACAGGAGACTCACTTGAGATCCAAGGACACAGACAAACTACAAGCCGAAGGTGTGTGGACAAGTACACTGCACGAGTGAAACTGAAAAACAAACAATCAAACAAATGGATTCTGTTTGAGTCCCCTGAGACTGTCAGAAGAAAATAGCCCTATCTGGCAACCGTGAATTCTTTTTGTTTGGTTTCAGCTGTTCCCAGCCATTGATTTAGTGGTGCAGCAACATACTTCTCATTTTCTCTCACCTCAACAACTGAGTTGCTGTAATAATAAGCATCTGGGCCTTTGAAATCAGTGGATTTTATGATGTTCACGAATGTGAAGATCTAATAACTACCTAAAGAGGGATGTTTGGACACTCAAATAAACTCGTCACCCCACAATACACTCTTAGCTCCCAACTGCTCATGTCTAGAAATTGGTGTTCCTTTTTATTTGACCCTCCGTCCTATCGGAGGTGATCACGCTGAGGTCCTTCAAACATGGTGGTGAGCAAAGCAGCAAGTTTACTTTTCTCGTGACAACAGGCCCAGAGGAATGATACTTGTGGTCTTCAGGGAGCACTTAGTCAAAGAATGTGGCTAAATACAGATAGCAAGTCAGAAGGAGATGAAAGAGGACAGAGGATAGAGACACGGGATCAAGTCCCGGCACAACCATTTCCTGGTTTTTTAGGTACACGCGGCCGACTCGAACTGCAAGTGTCTCGGTAAACCCAGTGCTCTATCTACAGCCTAGATACTTTGCAGGACTTTTGGAAGCATAGTGTAGGAAAGTGATATAGGATAATTGGTTAACTGTTCTGTACACAAGGACAGATGGGCAGACAAAAAGATGATTGATTGAGTGATTGATAAATAGATAGACAGACAGATAGATAGATATAGGTACATATCGATTAACACAAAGCTACTGCTCATAACAAGGAGAGCAATGGTGAAAGCACATAGCAAAACTACAAACAAAAAAGAAGAATGGTGAAAGCACATAGCAAAACTACAAACAAAAAAGAGGAATGAAATCCAGTTTAAAAAGTGCAGTAAGCAGCCATAAGAAGAAAACAAATCCTATCATTTGCAATAACGTGGATGGAGCTAGAGGGTATTATGCTCAGTCAAATAGGCCAGGCGGAGAAATACATGTACCAAATGATTTCACTCATGTGTGGAGTATGATAACAAAGAAAAACTGAAGGAAAAGACAGCAGCAGACTCACAGAACCCGAGAGTGGACTAACAGTTACCAAAGAGAAAGGGACTGGGTAGGGTTTGTGGGAAGGGAGTAATAAGTGCGGGGAAAAAGAATGGGGGCATTAGGATTAGCATGTATAATGTGTAGGGTGGGGTGTCGTGGGCAGGGCTGTACAACACAGAGAAGACATGTAGTGATTCTACAGCATCTTAGTACATGCTGACGGAGAGCGGCTGTAAATGGGATTTGGGGTGACTTGGTGAAGAGGGTAGACAGAATAACATAATTTTCTGCATGTGATTGTATATTAATGAGAAAAAAAGAATTTCAAAGTGCAGAAAGAGCACAGCTCTCAAATATCAGAATAAAAGTACAGGCTTTGAGTGCTCCAATCAAAAGACACAGGGTTAGAAGAACTGATGAAAACTCAAGACCACCTACGTGCTCCGTTACTGGAGACTCACTTGAGATCCAAGGACACAGACAAACTACAAGCTGAAGGGGCGGGGACAGGTTCCCTACACAAGTGAACCTGAGAAACAAAGAAAGAAATGGATTCTCTTTTGGACCCCAGAGAGAGTCAGTAGAAAATAGCACTATCTAGCCACCGTGAATTCTTTTTGTTTGGTTTCAGCAGTGCTCAGGCATAGATTTCGTGGTGCAGCACCTTCCTTCTCATTTCCTCTCACCTCAACAAATGAATTGCTGTAATAATATGCGTCTGGGCTTTTAAAATCATTGCTTTTTATGATGTTCACGAATGTAAAGAAGTAATAACCACCTAAGGAGGGAAGTTTGGACCCTCAAATAAACACTTCACTCCACAACACACTCTTTGTTCCCAACTGCTCCTGTCCAGAAATAGGTGTTCCTTTATATTTGTCCCTCCACCTATCAGCAGTGATCACGCCAATGTCCCTCAAACATGGTGGTGTGCAAAGAACCAAGTACACTTTTCTTTCGACAACCGGACCAGACGAAGGATACTTGTGGTCTTCAGGGATCACTTACTCACTGAATGTGGCTAAATAAAGTCACCAAGTGAGCAGGAAGTATAAGAGGACAGAGGACAGAGATACAGGTTCAAGTCCTTTCACCTCCATTTACTGGTTTTGTAAGCACACGCGGCTGACTCTACCTGAAAGTGTATCGGTGAACACAGT
This sequence comes from Manis pentadactyla, assembly GCF_030020395.1. Classification (NCBI taxonomy): domain Eukaryota; kingdom Metazoa; phylum Chordata; class Mammalia; order Pholidota; family Manidae; genus Manis; species Manis pentadactyla. Next base: position 43,309,559 of record NC_080031.1, on the reverse strand, counting down.
GCTCTCCTTATGGCTTAGCTACCTTGCAAGATTTCTGGAAGCATAATGTAGGAAAGAGACATAGGCTATGTTGTTAACTGTTCTGTACAGAAGGATAGATGGGCAGACAAAAAGATGATGGATTCATAGATAGATAGGTACACAGATGACAGATGAAAGATAGATAGATAGGTACATTGATTAATAGATGATAGACATCATAGATAGATGATAGGAAGATAGATAGATACATAGATAAATACATACATACATACATACATACATAGATAGACAGACAGACCATTAGATAGATAGATACAGATACATATCGATTGACACAAAGCTACTGTTCATAACCAGGAGTTGAATGGTGAATAACATAGCTAAACTACAAACAAAAAGGAAGAATGAAATCCAGTTTAAAAAGTGCAGTAAGCAGCCTTAAGAAGAAAACAAATACTACCATTTGCAATGACCTGGATGGAGCTAGACGGTAGTATGTTCAGACAAATAGTCCAGGAGTAGAAAGACAAGTACCAAGTGTTTTCACTCATGTGTGGAGTATAACAACAAAGAAAAACTGAAGGAAAAAAACAGCAGCAGACTCACAGAACCCGAGAGTTGACTAAAAGTTACCAAAGGGAAAAGGACTGGGCAGGGTGGGTCTGAAGGGAGGGATAAGTGTGAGGAGAAAGAATGGGGGCATTAGTTTTAGCATGTATAATGCTTGGGGTCGAGGGGGCATGAGGAGTGCTGTTCAACACAGGGAAGGCTAGTAGAGATCATATAACATCTTACTACTCACTGATGGAGAGCGACTGTAACGGGGTCTGTTGGGAGGGACATGGTGAAGGGGTCTACAGCATCCAACTACGCAGATCGAGAGCGACTGAAGAGGTTTTTCAGGGGTACTTGGTGAAGGGGGTTGCATAGTAAACATAATGTTCTTCAAGTGATTTTAGCTTAATGATAAAAAAAATTCTTTAAGTGCAATAAGTGCACAGCTCTAAATCATCAGAATAAAAGGTCAGGCACTGAGTGCAGCAAACAAAAGACACAGGGTTAAAAGAAGGGATGAAATCTCAAGACACCTACGTGCTTACTTACAGGAGACTCACTTGAGATCCAAGGACACAGACAAACTACAAGCCGAAGGTGTGTGGACAAGTACACTGCACGAGTGAAACTGAAAAACAAACAATCAAACAAATGGATTCTGTTTGAGTCCCCTGAGACTGTCAGAAGAAAACAGCCCTATCTGGCAACCGTGAATTCTTTTTGTTTTGTTTCAGCCGTTCCCAGCCATTGATTTAGTGGTGCAGCAACATACTTCTCATTTTCTCTCACCTCAACAACTGAGTTGCTGTAATAATAAGCATCTGGGCCTTTGAAATCAGTGGATTTTATGATGTTCACGAATGTGAAGATCTAATAACTACCTAAAGAGGGATGTTTGGACACTCAAATAAACTCGTCACCCCACAATACACTCTTAGCTCCCAACTGCTCATGTCTAGAGATTGGTGTTCCTTTTTATTTGACCCTCCGTCCTATCGGAGGTGATCACGCTGAGGTCCTTCAAACATGGTGGTGAGCAAAGCAGCAAGTTTACTTTTCTCGTGACAACAGGCCCAGAGGAATGATACTTGTGGTCTTCAGGGAGCACTTAGTCAAAGAATGTGGCTAAATACAGATAGCAAGTTAGAAGGAGATGAAAGAGGACAGAGGATAGAGACACGGGATCAAGTCCCGGCACAACCATTTCCTGGTTTTTCAGGTACACGCGGCCGACTCGAACTGCAAGTGTCTCGGTAAACCCAGTGCTCTATCTACAGCCTAGATACTTTGCAGGACTTTTGGAAGCATAGTGTAGGAAAGTGATATAGGATAATTGGTTAACTGTTCTGTACACAAGGACAGATGGGCAGACAAAAAGATGATTGATTGAGTGATTGATAAATAGATAGACAGACAGATAGATAGATATAGGTACATATCGATTAACACAAAGCTACTGCTCATAACAAGGAGAGCAATGGTGAAAGCACATAGCAAAACTACAAACAAAAAAGAAGAATGGTGAAAGCACATAGCAAAACTACAAACAAAAAAGAAGAATGAAATCCAGTTTAAAAAGTGCAGTAAGCAGCCATAAGAAGAAAACAAATCCTATCATTTGCAATAACGTGGATGGAGCTAGAGGGTATTATGCTCAGTCAAATAGGCCAGGCGGAGAAATACATGTACCAAATGATTTCACTCATGTGTGGAGTATGATAACAAAGAAAAACTGAAGGAAAAGACAGCAGCAGACTCACAGAACCCGAGAGTGGACTAACAGTTACCAAAGAGAAAGGGACTGGGTAGGGTTTGTGGGAAGGGAGTAATAAGTGCGGGGAAAAAGAATGGGGGCATTAGGATTAGAATGTATAATGTGTAGGGTGGGGTGTCGTGGGCAGGGCTGTACAACACAGAGAAGACATGTAGTGATTCTACAGCATCTTAGTACATGCTGACGGAGAGCGGCTGTAAATGGGATTTGGGGTGACTTGGTGAAGAGGGTAGACAGAATAACATAATTTTCTGCATGTGATTGTATATTAATGAGAAAAAAAGAATTTCAAAGTGCAGAAAGAGCACAGCTCTCAAATATCAGAATAAAAGTACAGGCTTTGAGTGCTCCAATCAAAAGACACAGGGTTAGAAGAACTGATGAAAACTCAAGACCACCTACGTGCTCCGTTACTGGAGACTCACTTGAGATCCAAGGACACAGACAAACTACAAGCTGAAGGGGCGGGGACAGGTTCCCTACACAAGTGAACCTGAGAAACAAAGAAAGAAATGGATTCTCTTTTGGACCCCAGAGAGAGTCAGTAGAAAATAGCACTATCTAGCCACCGTGAATTCTTTTTGTTTGGTTTCAGCAGTGCTCAGGCATAGATTTCGTGGTGCAGCACCTTCCTTCTCATTTCCTCTCACCTCAACAAATGAATTGCTGTAATAATATGCGTCTGCGCTTTTAAAATCATTGCTTTTTATGATGTTCACGAATGTAAAGAAGTAATAACCACCTAAGGAGGGAAGTTTGGACCCTCAAATAAACACTTCACTCCACAACACACTCTTTGTTCCCAACTGCTCCTGTCCAGAAATAGGTGTTCCTTTATATTTGTCCCTCCACCTATCAGCAGTGATCACGCCAATGTCCCTCAAACATGGTGGTGTGCAAAGAACCAAGTACACTTTTCTTTCGACAACCGGACCAGACGAAGGATACTTGTGGTCTTCAGGGATCACTTACTCACTGAATGTGGCTAAATAAAGTCACCAAGTGAGCAGGAAGTATAAGAGGACAGAGGACAGAGATACAGGTTCAAGTCCTTTCACCTCCATTTACTGGTTTTGTAAGCACACGCGGCTGACTCTACCTGAAAGTGTATCGGTGAACACAGTGCTCTCCTTATGGCTTAGCTACCTTGCAAGATTTCTGGAAGCATAATGTAGGAAAGAGACATAGGCTATGTTGTTAACTGTTCTGTACAGAAGGATAGATGGGCAGACAAAAAGATGATGGATTCATAGATAGATAGGTACACAGATGACAGATGAAAGATAGATAGATAGGTACATAGATTAATAGATGATAGACATCATAGATAGATGATAGGAAGATAGATAGATACATAGATAAATACATACATACATACATACATACATACATACATAGACAGACAGACCATTAGATAGATAGATACAGATACATATCGATTGACACAAAGCTACTGTTCATAACCAGGAGTTGAATGGTGAATAACATAGCTAAACTACAAACAAAAAGGAAGAATGAAATCCAGCTTAAAAAGTGCAGTAAGCAGCCTTAAGAAGAAAACAAATACTACCATTTGCAATGACCTGGATGGAGCTAGACGGTAGTATGTTCAGACAAATAGTCCAGGAGTAGAAAGACAAGTACCAAGTGTTTTCACTCATGTGTGGAGTATAACAACAAAGAAAAACTGAAGGAAAAAAACAGCAGCAGACTCACAGAACCCGAGAGTTGACTAAAAGTTACCAAAGGGAAAAGGACTGGGCAGGGTGGGTCTGAAGGGAGGGATAAGTGTGAGGAGAAAGAATGGGGGCATTAGTTTTAGCATGTATAATGCTTGGGGTCGAGGGGGCATGAGGAGTGCTGTTCAACACAGGGAAGGCTAGTAGAGATCATATAACATCTTACTACTCACTGATGGAGAGCGACTGTAACGGGGTCTGTTGGGAGGGACATGGTGAAGGGGTCTACAGCATCCAACTACGCAGATCGAGAGCGACTGAAGAGGTTTTTCAGGGGTACTTGGTGAAGGGGGTTGCATAGTAAACATAATGTTCTTCAAGTGATTTTAGCTTAATGATAAAAAAAATTCTTTAAGTGCAATAAGTGCACAGCTCTAAATCATCAGAATAAAAGGTCAGGCACTGAGTGCAGCAAACAAAAGACACAGGGTTAAAAGAAGGGATGAAATCTCAAGACACCTACGTGCTTACTTACAGGAGACTCACTTGAGATCCAAGGACACAGACAAACTACAAGCCGAAGGTGTGTGGACAAGTACACTGCACGAGTGAAACTGAAAAACAAACAATCAAACAAATGGATTCTGTTTGAGTCCCCTGAGACTGTCAGAAGAAAATAGCCCTATCTGGCAACCGTGAATTCTTTTTGTTTGGTTTCAGCCGTTCCCAGCCATTGATTTAGTGGTGCAGCAACATACTTCTCATTTTCTCTCACCTCAACAACTGAGTTGCTGTAATAATAAGCATCTGGGCCTTTGAAATCAGTGGATTTTATGATGTTCACGAATGTGAAGATCTAATAACTACCTAAAGAGGGATGTTTGGACACTCAAATAAACTCGTCACCCCACAATACACTCTTAGCTCCCAACTGCTCATGTCTAGAAATTGGTGTTCCTTTTTATTTGACCCTCCGTCCTATCGGAGGTGATCACGCTGAGGTCCTTCAAACATGGTGGTGAGCAAAGCAGCAAGTTTACTTTTCTCGTGACAACAGGCCCAGACGAATGATACTTGTGGTCTTCAGGGAGCACTTAGTCAAAGAATGTGGCTAAATACAGATAGCAAGTTAGAAGGAGATGAAAGAGGACAGAGGATAGAGACACGGGATCAAGTCCCGGCACAACCATTTCCTGGTTTTTCAGGTACACACGGCCGACTCGAACTGCAAGTGTCTCGGTAAACCCAGTGCTCTATCTACAGCCTAGATACTTTGCAGGACTTTTGGAAGCATAGTGTAGGAAAGTGATATAGGATAATTGGTTAACTGTTCTGTACACAAGGACAGATGGGCAGACAAAAAGATGATTGATTGAGTGATTGATAAATAGATAGACAGACAGATAGATAGATATAGGTACATATCGATTAACACAAAGCTACTGCTCATAACAAGGAGAGCAATGGTGAAAGCACATAGCAAAACTACAAACAAAAAAGAAGAATGGTGAAAGCACATAGCAAAACTACAAACAAAAAAGAAGAATGAAATCCAGTTTAAAAAGTGCAGTAAGCAGCCATAAGAAGAAAACAAATCCTATCATTTGCAATAACGTGGATGGAGCTAGAGGGTATTATGCTCAGTCAAATAGGCCAGGCGGAGAAATACATGTACCAAATGATTTCACTCATGTGTGGAGTATGATAACAAAGAAAAACTGAAGGAAAAGACAGCAGCAGACTCACAGAACCCGAGAGTGGACTAACAGTTACCAAAGAGAAAGGGACTGGGTAGGGTTTGTGGGAAGGGAGTAATAAGTGCGGGGAAAAAGAATGGGGGCATTAGGATTAGAATGTATAATGTGTAGGGTGGGGTGTCGTGGGCAGGGCTGTACAACACAGAGAAGACATGTAGTGATTCTACAGCATCTTAGTACATGCTGACGGAGAGCGGCTGTAAATGGGATTTGGGGTGACTTGGTGAAGAGGGTAGACAGAATAACATAATTTTCTGCATGTGATTGTATATTAATGAGAAAAAAAGAATTTCAAAGTGCAGAAAGAGCACAGCTCTCAAATATCAGAATAAAAGTACAGGCTTTGAGTGCTCCAATCAAAAGACACAGGGTTAGAAGAACTGATGAAAACTCAAGACCACCTACGTGCTCCGTTACTGGAGACTCACTTGAGATCCAAGGACACAGACAAACTACAAGCTGAAGGGGCGGGGACAGGTTCCCTACACAAGTGAACCTGAGAAACAAAGAAAGAAATGGATTCTCTTTTGGACCCCAGAGAGAGTCAGTAGAAAATAGCACTATCTAGCCACCGTGAATTCTTTTTGTTTGGTTTCAGCAGTGCTCAGGCATAGATTTCGTGGTGCAGCACCTTCCTTCTCATTTCCTCTCACCTCAACAAATGAATTGCTGTAATAATATGCGTCTGCGCTTTTAAAATCATTGCTTTTTATGATGTTCACGAATGTAAAGAAGTAATAACCACCTAAGGAGGGAAGTTTGGACCCTCAAATAAACACTTCACTCCACAACACACTCTTTGTTCCCAACTGCTCCTGTCCAGAAATAGGTGTTCCTTTATATTTGTCCCTCCACCTATCAGCAGTGATCACGCCAATGTCCCTCAAACATGGTGGTGTGCAAAGAACCAAGTACACTTTTCTTTCGACAACCGGACCAGACGAAGGATACTTGTGGTCTTCAGGGATCACTTACTCACTGAATGTGGCTAAATAAAGTCACCAAGTGAGCAGGAAGTATAAGAGGACAGAGGACAGAGATACAGGTTCAAGTCCTTTCACCTCCATTTACTGGTTTTGTAAGCACACGCGGCTGACTCTACCTGAAAGTGTATCGGTGAACACAGTGCTCTCCTTATGGCTTAGCTACCTTGCAAGATTTCTGGAAGCATAATGTAGGAAAGAGACATAGGCTATGTTGTTAACTGTTCTGTACAGAAGGATAGATGGGCAGACAAAAAGATGATGGATTCATAGATAGATAGGTACACAGATGACAGATGAAAGATAGATAGATAGGTACATAGGTTAATAGATGATAGACATCATAGATAGATGATAGGAAGATAGATAGATACATAGATAAATACATACATACATACATACATACATAGATAGACAGACAGACCATTAGATAGATAGATACAGATACATATCGATTGACACAAAGATACTGTTCATAACCAGGAGTTGAATGGTGAATAACATAGCTAAACTACAAACAAAAAGGAAGAATGAAATCCAGCTTAAAAAGTGCAGTAAGCAGCCTTAAGAAGAAAACAAATACTACCATTTGCAATGACCTGGATGGAGCTAGACGGTAGTATGTTCAGACAAATAGTCCAGGAGTAGAAAGACAAGTACCAAGTGTTTTCACTCATGTGTGGAGTATAACAACAAAGAAAAACTGAAGGAAAAAAACAGCAGCAGACTCACAGAACCCGAGAGTTGACTAAAAGTTACCAAAGGGAAAAGGACTGGGCAGGGTGGGTCTGAAGGGAGGGAGAAGTGTGAGGAGAAAGAATGGGGGCATTAGTTTTAGCATGTATAATGCTTGGGGTCGAGGGGGCATGAGGAGTGCTGTTCAACACAGGGAAGGCTAGTAGAGATCATATAACATCTTACTACTCACTGATGGAGAGCGACTGTAACGGGGTCTGTTGGGAGGGACATGGTGAAGGGGTCTACAGCATCCAAATACACAGATCGAGAGCGACTGAAGAGGTTTTTCAGGGGTACTTGGTGAAGGGGGTTGCATAGTAAACATAATGTTCTTCAAGTGATTTTAGCTTAATGATAAAAAAAATTCTTTATGTGCAATAAGTGCACAGCTCTAAATCATCAGAATAAAAGGTCAGGCACTGAGTGCAGCAAACAAAAGACACAGGGTTAAAAGAAGGGATGAAATCTCAAGACACCTACGTGCTTACTTACAGGAGACTCACTTGAGATCCAAGGACACAGACAAACTACAAGCCGAAGGTGTGTGGACAAGTACACTGCACGAGTGAAACTGAAAAACAAACAATCAAACAAATGGATTCTGTTTGAGTCCCCTGAGACTGTCAGAAGAAAATAGCCCTATCTGGCAACCGTGAATTCTTTTTGTTTGGTTTCAGCCGTTCCCAGCCATTGATTTAGTGGTGCAGCAACATACTTCTCATTTTCTCTCACCTCAACAACTGAGTTGCTGTAATAATAAGCATCTAGGCCTTTGAAATCAGTGGATTTTATGATGTTCACGAATGTGAAGATCTAATAACTACCTAAAGAGGGATGTTTGGACACTCAAATAAACTCGTCACCCCACAATACACTCTTAGCTCCCAACTGCTCATGTCTAGAAATTGGTGTTCCTTTTTATTTGACCCTCCGTCCTATCGGAGGTGATCACGCTGAGGTCCTTCAAACATGGTGGTGAGCAAAGCAGCAAGTTTACTTTTCTCGTGACAACAGGCCCAGAGGAATGATACTTGTGGTCTTCAGGGAGCACTTAGTCAAAGAATGTGGCTAAATACAGATAGCAAGTTAGAAGGAGATGAAAGAGGACAGAGGATAGAGACACGGGATCAAGTCCCGGCACAACCATTTCCTGGTTTTTTAGGTACACGCGGCCGACTCGAACTGCAAGTGTCTCGGTAAACCCAGTGCTCTATCTACAGCCTAGATACTTTGCAGGACTTTTGGAAGCATAGTGTAGGAAAGTGATATAGGATAATTGGTTAACTGTTCTGTACACAAGGACAGATCGGCAGACAAAAAGATGATTGATTGAGTGATTGATAAATAGATAGACAGACAGATAGATAGATATAGGTACATATCGATTAACACAAAGCTACTGCTCATAACAAGGAGAGCAATGGTGAAAGCACATAGCAAAAGTACAAACAAAAAAGAAGAATGGTGAAAGCACATAGCAAAACTACAAACAAAAAAGAGGAATGAAATCCAGTTTAAAAAGTGCAGTACGCAGCCATAAGAAGAAAACAAATCCTATCATTTGCAATAACGTGGATGGAGCTAGAGGGTATTATGCTCAGTCAAATAGGCCAGGCGGAGAAATACATGTACCAAATGATTTCACTCATGTGTGGAGTATGATAACAAAGAAAAACTGAAGGAAAAGACAGCAGCAGACTCACAGAACCCGAGAGTGGACTAACAGTTACCAAAGAGAAAGGGACTGGGTAGGGTTTGTGGGAAGGGAGTAATAAGTGCGGGGAAAAAGAATGGGGGCATTAGGATTAGCATGTATAATGTGTAGGGTGGGGTGTCATGGGTAGGTCTGTACAACACAGAGAAGACATGTAGTGATTCTACAGCATCTTAGTACATGCTGACGGAGAGCGGCTGTAAATGGGATTTGGGGTGACTTGGTGAAGAGGGTAGACAGAATAACATAATTTTCTGCATGTGATTGTATATTAATGAGAACAAAAAGAATTTCAAAGTGCAGAAAGAGCACAGCTCTCAAATATCAGAATAAAAGTACAGGCTTTGAGTGCTCCAATCAAAAGACACAGGGTTAGAAGAACTGATGAAAACTCAAGACCACCTACGTGCTCCGTTACTGGAGACTCACTTGAGATCCAAGGACACAGACAAACTACAAGCTGAAGGGGCGGGGACAGGTTCCCTACACAAGTGAACCTGAGAAACAAAGAAAGAAATGGATTCTCTTTTGGACCCCAGAGAGAGTCAGTAGAAAATAGCACTATCTAGCCACCGTGAATTCTTTTTGTTTGGTTTCAGCAGTGCTCAGGCATAGATTTCGTGGTGCAGCAACTTCCTTCTCATTTCCTCTCACCTCAACAAATGAATTGCTGTAATAATATGCGTCTGGGCTTTTAAAATCATTGCTTTTTATGATGTTCACGAATGTAAAGAAGTAATAACCACCTAAGGAGGGAAGTTTGGACCCTCAAATAAACACTTCACTCCACAACACACTCTTTGTTCCCAACTGCTCCTGTCCAGAAATAGGTGTTCCTTTATATTTGTCCCTCCACCTATCAGCAGTGATCACGCCAATGTCCCTCAAACATGGTGGTGTGCAAAGAACCAAGTACACTTTTCTTTCGACAACCGGACCAGACGAAGGATACTTGTGGTCTTCAGGAATCACTTACTCACTGAATGTGGCTAAATAAAGTCACCAAGTGAGCAGGAAGTATAAGAGGACAGAGGACAGAGATACAGGTTCAAGTCCTTTCAACTCCATTTACTGGTTTTGTAAGCACACGCGGCTGACTCTACCTGAAAGTGTATCGGTGAACACAGTGCTCTCCTTATGGCTTAGCTACCTTGCAAGATTTCTGGAAGCATAATGTAGGAAAGAGACATAGGCTATGTTGTTAACTGTTCTGTACAGAAGGATAGATGGGCAGACAAAAAGATGATGGATTCATAGATAGATAGGTACACAGATGACAGATGAAAGATAGATAGATAGGTACATAGATTAGTAGATGATAGACATCATAGATAGATGATAGGAAGATAGATAGATACATAGATAAATACATACATACATACATACATACATACATAGACAGACCATTAGATAGATAGATACAGATACATATCGATTGACACAAAGCTACTGTTCATAACCAGGAGTTGAATGGTGAATAACATAGCTAAACTACAAACAAAAAGGAAGAATGAAATCCAGTTTAAAAAGTGCAGTAAGCAGCCTTAAGCAGAAAACAAATACTACCATTTGCAATGACCTGGATGGAGCTAGACGGCAGTATGTTCAGACAAATAGTCCAGGAGTAGAAAGACAAGTACCAAGTGTTTTCACTCATGTGTGGAGTATAACAACAAAGAAAAACTGAAGGAAAAAAACAGCAGCAGACTCACAGAACCCGAGAGTTGACTAAAAGTTACCAAAGGGAAAAGGACTGGGCAGGGTGGGTCTGAAGGGAGGGATAAGTGTGAGGAGAAAGAATGGGGGCATTAGTTTTAGCATGTATAAAGCTTGGGGTCGAGGGGGCATGAGGAGTGCTGTTCAACACAGGGAAGGCTAGTAGAGATCATATAACATCTTACTACTCACTGATGGAGAGCGACTGTAACGGGGTCTGTTGGGAGGGACATGGTGAAGGGGTCTACAGCATCCAACTACGCAGATCGAGAGCGACTGAAGAGGTTTTTCAGGGGTACTTGGCGAAGGGGGGTGCATAGTAAACATAATGTTCTTCAAGTGATTTTAGCTTAATGATAAAAAAAATTCTTTAAGTGCAATAAGTGCACAGCTCTAAATCATCAGAATAAAAGGTCAGGCACTGAGTGCAGCAAACAAAAGACACAGGGTTAAAAGAAGGGATGAAATCTCAAGACACCTACGTGCTTACTTACAGGAGACTCACTTGAGATCCAAGGACACAGACAAACTACAAGCCGAAGGTGTGTGGACAAGTACACTGCACGAGTGAAACTGAAAAACAAACAATCAAACAAATGGATTCTGTTTGAGTCCCCTGAGACTGTCAGAAGAAAATAGCCCTATCTGGCAACCGTGAATTCTTTTTGTTTTGTTTCAGCCGTTCCCAGCCATTGATTTAGTGGTGCAGCAACATACTTCTCATTTTCTCTCACCTCAACAACTGAGTTGCTGTAATAATAAGCATCTGGGCCTTTGAAATCAGTGGATTTTATGATGTTCACGAATGTGAAGATCTAATAACTACCTAAAGAGGGATGTTTGGACACTCAAATAAACTCGTCACCCCACAATACACTCTTAGCTCCCAACTGCTCATGTCTAGAAATTGGTGTTCCTTTTTATTTGACCCTCCGTCCTATCGGAGGTGATCACGCTGAGGTCCTTCAAACATGGTGGTGAGCAAAGCAGCAAGTTTACTTTTCTCGTGACAACAGGCCCAGAGGAATGATACTTGTGGTCTTCAGGGAGCACTTAGTCAAAGAATGTGGCTAAATACAGATAGCAAGTTAGAAGGAGATGAAAGAGGACAGAGGATAGAGACACGGGATCAAGTCCCGGCACAACCATTTCCTGGTTTTTCAGGTACACGCGGCCGACTCGAACTGCAAGTGTCTCGGTAAACCCAGTGCTCTATCTACAGCCTAGATACTTTGCAGGACTTTTGGAAGCATAGTGTAGGAAAGTGATATAGGATAATTGGTTAACTGTTCTGTACACAAGGACAGATGGGCAGACAAAAAGATGATTGATTGAGTGATTGATAAATAGATAGACAGACAGATAGATAGATATAGGTACATATCGATTAACACAAAGCTACTGCTCATAACAAGGAGAGCAATGGTGAAAGCACATAGCAAAACTACAAACAAAAAAGAAGAATGGTGAAAGCACATAGCAAAACTACAAACAAAAAAGAGGAATGAAATCCAGTTTAAAAAGTGCAGTAAGCAGCCATAAGAAGAAAACAAATCCTATCATTTGCAATAACGTGGATGGAGCTAGAGGGTATTATGCTCAGTCAAATAGGCCAGGCGGAGAAATACATGTACCAAATGATTTCACTCATGTGTGGAGTATGATAACAAAGAAAAACTGAAGGAAAAGACAGCAGCAGACTCACAGAACCCGAGAGTGGACTAACAGTTACCAAAGAGAAAGGGACTCGGTAGGGTTTGTGGGAAGGGAGTAATAAGTGCGGGGAAAAAGAATGGGGGCATTAGGATTAGCATGTATAATGTGTAGGGTGGGGTGTCGTGGGCAGGGCTGTACAACACAGAGAAGACATGTAGTGATTCTACAGCATCTTAGTACATGCTGACGGAGAGCGGCTGTAAATGGGATTTGGGGTGACTTGGTGAAGAGGGTAGACAGAATAACATAATTTTCTGCATGTGATTGTATATTAATGAGAACAAAAAGAATTTCAAAGTGCAGAAAGAGCACAGCTCTCAAATATCAGAATAAAAGTACAGGCTTTGAGTGCTCCAATCAAAAGACACAGGGTTAGAAGAACTGATGAAAACTCAAGACCACCTACGTGCTCCGTTACTGGAGACTCACTTGAGATCCAAGGACACAGACAAACTACAAGCTGAAGGGGCGGGGACAGGTTCCCTACACAAGTGAACCTGAGAAACAAAGAAAGAAATGGATTCTCTTTTGGACCCCAGAGAGAGTCAGTAGAAAATAGCACTATCTAGCCACCGTGAATTCTTTTTGTTTGGTTTCAGCAGTGCTCAGGCATAGATTTCGTGGTGCAGCAACTTCCTTCTCATTTCCTCTCACCTCAACAAATGAATTGCTGTAATAATATGCGTCTGGGCTTTTAAAATCATTGCTTTTTATGATGTTCACGAATGTAGAGAAGTAATAACCACCTAAGGAGGGAAGTTTGGACCCTCAAATAAACACTTCACTCCACAACACACTCTTTGTTCCCAACTGCTCCTGTCCAGAAATAGGTGTTCCTTTATATTTGTCCCTCCACCTATCAGCAGTGATCACGCCAATGTCCCTCAAACATGGTGGTGTGCAAAGAACCAAGTACACTTTTCTTTCGACAACCGGACCAGACGAAGGATACTTGTGGTCTTCAGGGATCACTTACTCACTGAATGTGGCTAAATAAAGTCACCAAGTGAGCAGGAAGTATAAGAGGACAGAGGACAGAGATACAGGTTCAAGTCCTTTCACCTCCATTTACTGGTTTTGTAAGCACACGCGGCTGACTCTACCTGAAAGTGTATCGGTGAACACAGTGCTCTCCTTATGGCTTAGCTACCTTGCAAGATTTCTGGAAGCATAATGTAGGAAAGAGACATAGGCTATGTTGTTAACTGTTCTGTACAGAAGGATAGATGGGCAGACAAAAAGATGATGGATTCATAGATAGATAGGTACACAGATGACAGATGAAAGATAGATAGATAGGTACATAGATTAATAGATGATAGACATCATAGATAGATGATAGGAAGATAGATAGATACATAGATAAATACATACATACATACATACATACATACATAGATAGACAGACAGACCATTAGATAGATAGATACAGATACATATCGATTGACACAAAGCTACTGTTCATAACCAGGAGTTGAATGGTGAATAACATAGCTAAACTACAAACAAAAAGGAAGAATGAAATCCAGTTTAAAAAGTGCAGTAAGCAGCCTTAAGAAGAAAACAAATACTACCATTTGCAATGACCTGGATGGAGCTAGACGGTAGTATGTTCAGACAAATAGTCCAGGAGTAGAAAGACAAGTACCAAGTGTTTTCACTCATGTGTGGAGTATAACAACAAAGAAAAACTGAAGGAAAAAAACAGCAGCAGACTCACAGAACCCGAGAGTTGACTAAAAGTTACCAAAGGGAAAAGGACTGGGTAGGGTGGGTCTGAAGGGAGGGATAAGTGTGAGGAGAAAGAATGGGGGCATTAGTTTTAGCATGTATAAAGCTTGGGGTCGAGGGGGCATGAGGAGTGCTGTTCAACACAGGGAAGGCTAGTAGAGATCATATAACATCTTACTACTCACTGATGGAGAGCGACTGTAACGGGGTCTGTTGGGAGGGACATGGTGAAGGGGTCTACAGCATCCAACTACGCAGATCGAGAGCGACTGAAGAGGTTTTTCAGGGGTACTTGGTGAAGGGGGTTGCATAGTAAACATAATGTTCTTCAAGTGATTTTAGCTTAATGATAAAAAAAATTCTTTAAGTGCAATAAGTGCACAGCTCTAAATCATCAGAATAAAAGGTCAGGCACTGAGTGCAGCAAACAAAAGACACAGGGTTAAAAGAAGGGATGAAATCTCAAGACACCTACGTGCTTACTTACAGGAGACTCACTTGAGATCCAAGGACACAGACAAACTACAAGCCGAAGGTGTGTGGACAAGTACACTGCACGAGTGAAACTGAAAAACAAACAATCAAACAAATGGATTCTGTTTGAGTCCCCTGAGACTGTCAGAAGAAAATAGCCCTATCTGGCAACCGTGAATTCTTTTTGTTTGGTTTCAGCCGTTCCCAGCCATTGATTTAGTGGTGCAGCAACATACTTCTCATTTTCTCTCACCTCAACAACTGAGTTGCTGTAATAATAAGCATCTGGGCCTTTGAAATCAGTGGATTTTATGATGTTCACGAATGTGAAGATCTAATAACTACCTAAAGAGGGATGTTTGGACACTCAAATAAACTCGTCACCCCACAATACACTCTTAGCTCCCAACTGCTCATGTCTAGAAATTGGTGTTCCTTTTTATTTGACCCTCCGTCCTATCGGTGGTGATCACGCTGAGGTCCTTCAAACATGGTGGTGAGCAAAGCAGCAAGTTTACTTTTCTCGTGCAACAGGCCCAGAGGAATGATACTTGTGGTCTTCAGGGAGCACTTAGTCAAAGAATGTGGCTAAATACAGATAGCAAGTTAGAAGGAGATGAAAGAGGACAGAGGATAGAGACACGGGATCAAGTCCCGGCACAACCATTTCCTGGTTTTTTAGGTACACGCGGCCGACTCGAACGGCAAGTGTCTCAGTAAAACCAGTGCTCTATCTACAGGATAGTTACTTTGCAGGACTTTTGGAAGCATAGTGTAGGAAAGTGATATAGGATAATTGGTTAACTGTTCTGTACACAAGGACAGATGGGCAGACAAAAAGATGATTGATTGAGTGATTGATAAATAGATAGACAGACAGATAGATAGATATAGGTACATATCGATTAACACAAAGCTACTGCTCATAACAAGGAGAGCAATGGTGAAAGCACATAGCAAAACTACAAACAAAAAAGAAGAATGGTGAAAGCACATAGCAAAACTACAAACAAAAAAGAGGAATGAAATCCAGTTTAAAAAGTGCAGTACGCAGCCATAAGAAGAAAACAAATTCTATCATTTGCAATAAAGTGGATGGAGCTAGAGGGTATTATGCTCAGTCAAATAGGCCAGGCGGAGAAATACATGTACCAAATGATTTCACTCATGTGTGGAGTATGATAACAAAGAAAAACTGAAGGAAAAGACAGCAGCAGACTCACAGAACCCGAGAGTGGACTAACAGTTACCAAAGAGAAAGGGACTGGGTAGGGTTTGTGGGAAGGGAGTAATAAGTGCGGGGAAAAAGAATGGGGGCATTAGGATTAGCATGTATAATGTGTAGGGTGGGGTGTCATGGGTAGGGCTTTACAACACAGAGAAGACATGTAGTGATTCTACAGCATCTTAGTACATGCTGACGGAGAGCGGCTGTAAATGGGATTTGGGGTGACTTGGTGAAGAGGGCAGACAGAATAACATAATTTTCTGCATGTGATTGTATATTAATGAGAACAAAAAGAATTTCAAAGTGCAGAAAGAGCACAGCTCTCAAATATCAGAATAAAAGTACAGGCTTTGAGTGCTCCAATCAAAAGACACAGGGTTAGAAGAACTGATGAAAACTCAAGACCACCTACGTGCTCCGTTACTGGAGACTCACTTGAGATCCAAGGACACAGACAAACTACAAGCTGAAGGGGCGGGGACAGGTTCCCTACACAAGTGAACCTGAGAAACAAAGAAAGAAATGGATTCTCTTTTGGACCCCAGAGAGAGTCAGTAGAAAATAGCACTATCTAGCCACCGTGAATTCTTTTTGTTTGGTTTCAGCAGTGCTCAGGCATAGATTTCGTGGTGCAGCAACTTCCTTCTCATTTTCTCTCACCTCAACAAATGAATTGCTGTAATAATATGCGTCTGGGCTTTTAAAATCATTGCTTTTTATGATGTTCACGAATGTAAAGAAGTAATAACCACCTAAGGAGGGAAGTTTGGACCCTCAAATAAACACTTCACTCCACAACACACTCTTTGTTCCCAACTGCTCCTGTCCAGAAATAGGTGTTCCTTTATATTTGTCCCTCCACCTATCAGCAGTGATCACGCCAATGTCCCTCAAACATGGTGGTGTGCAAAGAACCAAGTACACTTTTCTTTCGACAACCGGACCAGACGAAGGATACTTGTGGTCTTCAGGGATCACTTACTCACTGAATGTGGCTAAATAAAGTCACCAAGTGAGCAGGAAGTATAAGAGGACAGAGGACAGAGATACAGGTTCAAGTCCTTTCACCTCCATTTACTGGTTTTGTAAGCACACGCGGCTGACTCTACCTGAAAGTGTATCGGTGAACACAGTGCTCTCCTTATGGCTTAGCTACCTTGCAAGATTTCTGGAAGCATAATGTAGGAAAGAGACATAGGCTATGTTGTTAACTGTTCTGTACAGAAGGATAGATGGGCAGACAAAAAGATGATGGATTCATAGATAGATAGGTACACAGATGACAGATGAAAGATAGATAGATAGGTACATAGATTAATAGATGATAGACATCATAGATAGATGATAGGAAGATAGATAGATACATAGATAAATACATACATACATACATACATACATACATAGATAGACAGACAGACCATTAGATAGATAGATACAGATACATATCGATTGACACAAAGCTACTGTTCATAACCAGGAGTTGAATGGTGAATAACATAGCTAAACTACAAACAAAAAGGAAGAATGAAATCCAGTTTAAAAAGTGCAGTAAGCAGCCTTAAGAAGAAAACAAATACTACCATTTGCAATGACCTGGATGGAGCTAGACGGTAGTATGTTCAGACAAATAGTCCAGGAGTAGAAAGACAAGTACCAAGTGTTTTCACTCATGTGTGGAGTATAACAACAAAGAAAAACTGAAGGAAAAAAACAGCAGCAGACTCACAGAACCCGAGAGTTGACTAAAAGTTACCAAAGGGAAAAGGACTGGGTAGGGTGGGTCTGAAGGGAGGGATAAGTGTGAGGAGAAAGAATGGGGGCATTAGTTTTAGCATGTATAAAGCTTGGGGTCGAGGGGGCATGAGGAGTGCTGTTCAACACAGGGAAGGCTAGTAGAGATCATATAACATCTTACTACTCACTGATGGAGAGCGACTGTAACGGGGTCTGTTGGGAGGGACATGGTGAAGGGGTCTACAGCATCCAACTACGCAGATCGAGAGCGACTGAAGAGGTTTTTCAGGGGTACTTGGTGAAGGGGGTTGCATAGTAAACATAATGTTCTTCAAGTGATTTTAGCTTAATGATAAAAAAAATTCTTTAAGTGCAATAAGTGCACAGCTCTAAATCATCAGAATAAAAGGTCAGGCACTGAGTGCAGCAAACAAAAGACACAGGGTTAAAAGAAGGGATGAAATCTCAAGACACCTACGTGCTTACTTACAGGAGACTCACTTGAGATCCAAGGACACAGACAAACTACAAGCCGAAGGTGTGTGGACAAGTACACTGCACGAGTGAAACTGAAAAACAAACAATCAAACAAATGGATTCTGTTTGAGTCCCCTGAGACTGTCAGAAGAAAATAGCCCTATCTGGCAACCGTGAATTCTTTTTGTTTGGTTTCAGCCGTTCCCAGCCATTGATTTAGTGGTGCA
This sequence comes from Manis pentadactyla, assembly GCF_030020395.1. Taxonomy (NCBI): domain Eukaryota; kingdom Metazoa; phylum Chordata; class Mammalia; order Pholidota; family Manidae; genus Manis; species Manis pentadactyla. The sequence goes on along the minus strand of NC_080031.1, from coordinate 43,291,074 downwards.
GCAACATACTTCTCATTTTCTCTCACCTCAACAACTGAGTTGCTGTAATAATAAGCATCTGGGCCTTTGAAATCAGTGGATTTTATGATGTTCACGAATGTGAAGATCTAATAACTACCTAAAGAGGGATGTTTGGACACTCAAATAAACTCGTCACCCCACAATACACTCTTAGCTCCCAACTGCTCATGTCTAGAAATTGGTGTTCCTTTTTATTTGACCCTCCGTCCTATCGGTGGTGATCACGCTGAGGTCCTTCAAACATGGTGGTGAGCAAAGCAGCAAGTTTACTTTTCTCGTGCAACAGGCCCAGAGGAATGATACTTGTGGTCTTCAGGGAGCACTTAGTCAAAGAATGTGGCTAAATACAGATAGCAAGTTAGAAGGAGATGAAAGAGGACAGAGGATAGAGACACGGGATCAAGTCCCGGCACAACCATTTCCTGGTTTTTCAGGTACACGCGGCCGACTCGAACTGCAAGTGTCTCGGTAAACCCAGTGCTCTATCTACAGCCTAGATACTTTGCAGGACTTTTGGAAGCATAGTGTAGGAAAGTGTTATAGGATAATTGGTTAACTGTTCTGTACACAAGGACAGATGGGCAGACAAAAAGATGATTGATTGAGTGATTGATAAATAGATAGACAGACAGATAGATAGATATAGGTACATATCGATTAACACAAAGCTACTGCTCATAACAAGGAGAGCAATGGTGAAAGCACATAGCAAAACTGCAAACAAAAAAGAAGAATGGTGAAAGCACATAGCAAAACTACAAACAAAAAAGAGGAATGAAATCCAGTTTAAAAAGTGCAGTACGCAGCCATAAGAAGAAAACAAATTCTATCATTTGCAATAACGTGGATGGAGCTAGAGGGTATTATGCTCAGTCAAATAGGCCAGGCGGAGAAATACATGTACCAAATGATTTCACTCATGTGTGGAGTATGATAACAAAGAAAAACTGAAGGAAAAGACAGCAGCAGACTCACAGAACCCGAGAGTGGACTAACAGTTACCAAAGAGAAAGGGACTGGGTAGGGTTTGTGGGAAGGGAGTAATAAGTGCGGGGAAAAAGAATGGGGGCATTAGGATTAGAATGTATAATGTGTAGGGTGGGGTGTCGTGGGCAGGGCTGTACAACACAGAGAAGACATGTAGTGATTCTACAGCATCTTAGTACATGCTGACGGAGAGCGGCTGTAAATGGGATTTGGGGTGACTTGGTGAAGAGGGTAGACAGAATAACATAATTTTCTGCATGTGATTGTATATTAATGAGAAAAAAAGAATTTCAAAGTGCAGAAAGAGCACAGCTCTCAAATATCAGAATAAAAGTACAGGCTTTGAGTGCTCCAATCAAAAGACACAGGGTTAGAAGAACTGATGAAAACTCAAGACCACCTACGTGCTCCGTTACTGGAGACTCACTTGAGATCCAAGGACACAGACAAACTACAAGCTGAAGGGGCGGGGACAGGTTCCCTACACAAGTGAACCTGAGAAACAAAGAAAGAAATGGATTCTCTTTTGGACCCCAGAGAGAGTCAGTAGAAAATAGCACTATCTAGCCACCGTGAATTCTTTTTGTTTGGTTTCAGCAGTGCTCAGGCATAGATTTCGTGGTGCAGCACCTTCCTTCTCATTTCCTCTCACCTCAACAAATGAATTGCTGTAATAATATGCGTCTGCGCTTTTAAAATCATTGCTTTTTATGATGTTCACGAATGTAAAGAAGTAATAACCACCTAAGGAGGGAAGTTTGGACCCTCAAATAAACACTTCACTCCACAACACACTCTTTGTTCCCAACTGCTCCTGTCCAGAAATAGGTGTTCCTTTATATTTGTCCCTCCACCTATCAGCAGTGATCACGCCAATGTCCCTCAAACATGGTGGTGTGCAAAGAACCAAGTACACTTTTCTTTCGACAACCGGACCAGACGAAGGATACTTGTGGTCTTCAGGGATCACTTACTCACTGAATGTGGCTAAATAAAGTCACCAAGTGAGCAGGAAGTATAAGAGGACAGAGGACAGAGATACAGGTTCAAGTCCTTTCACCTCCATTTACTGGTTTTGTAAGCACACGCGGCTGACTCTACCTGAAAGTGTATCGGTGAACACAGTGCTCTCCTTATGGCTTAGCTACCTTGCAAGATTTCTGGAAGCATAATGTAGGAAAGAGACATAGGCTATGTTGTTAACTGTTCTGTACAGAAGGATAGATGGGCAGACAAAAAGATGATGGATTCATAGATAGATAGGTACACAGATGACAGATGAAAGATAGATAGATAGGTACATAGGTTAATAGATGATAGACATCATAGATAGATGATAGGAAGATAGATAGATACATAGATAAATACATACATACATACATACATACATAGATAGACAGACAGACCATTAGATAGATAGATACAGATACATATCGATTGACACAAAGATACTGTTCATAACCAGGAGTTGAATGGTGAATAACATAGCTAAACTACAAACAAAAAGGAAGAATGAAATCCAGCTTAAAAAGTGCAGTAAGCAGCCTTAAGAAGAAAACAAATACTACCATTTGCAATGACCTGGATGGAGCTAGACGGTAGTATGTTCAGACAAATAGTCCAGGAGTAGAAAGACAAGTACCAAGTGTTTTCACTCATGTGTGGAGTATAACAACAAAGAAAAACTGAAGGAAAAAAACAGCAGCAGACTCACAGAACCCGAGAGTTGACTAAAAGTTACCAAAGGGAAAAGGACTGGGCAGGGTGGGTCTGAAGGGAGGGAGAAGTGTGAGGAGAAAGAATGGGGGCATTAGTTTTAGCATGTATAATGCTTGGGGTCGAGGGGGCATGAGGAGTGCTGTTCAACACAGGGAAGGCTAGTAGAGATCATATAACATCTTACTACTCACTGATGGAGAGCGACTGTAACGGGGTCTGTTGGGAGGGACATGGTGAAGGGGTCTACAGCATCCAAATACACAGATCGAGAGCGACTGAAGAGGTTTTTCAGGGGTACTTGGTGAAGGGGGTTGCATAGTAAACATAATGTTCTTCAAGTGATTTTAGCTTAATGATAAAAAAAATTCTTTATGTGCAATAAGTGCACAGCTCTAAATCATCAGAATAAAAGGTCAGGCACTGAGTGCAGCAAACAAAAGACACAGGGTTAAAAGAAGGGATGAAATCTCAAGACACCTACGTGCTTACTTACAGGAGACTCACTTGAGATCCAAGGACACAGACAAACTACAAGCCGAAGGTGTGTGGACAAGTACACTGCACGAGTGAAACTGAAAAACAAACAATCAAACAAATGGATTCTGTTTGAGTCCCCTGAGACTGTCAGAAGAAAATAGCCCTATCTGGCAACCGTGAATTCTTTTTGTTTGGTTTCAGCCGTTCCCAGCCATTGATTTAGTGGTGCAGCAACATACTTCTCATTTTCTCTCACCTCAACAACTGAGTTGCTGTAATAATAAGCATCTAGGCCTTTGAAATCAGTGGATTTTATGATGTTCACGAATGTGAAGATCTAATAACTACCTAAAGAGGGATGTTTGGACACTCAAATAAACTCGTCACCCCACAATACACTCTTAGCTCCCAACTGCTCATGTCTAGAAATTGGTGTTCCTTTTTATTTGACCCTCCGTCCTATCGGAGGTGATCACGCTGAGGTCCTTCAAACATGGTGGTGAGCAAAGCAGCAAGTTTACTTTTCTCGTGACAACAGGCCCAGAGGAATGATACTTGTGGTCTTCAGGGAGCACTTAGTCAAAGAATGTGGCTAAATACAGATAGCAAGTTAGAAGGAGATGAAAGAGGACAGAGGATAGAGACACGGGATCAAGTCCCGGCACAACCATTTCCTGGTTTTTTAGGTACACGCGGCCGACTCGAACTGCAAGTGTCTCGGTAAACCCAGTGCTCTATCTACAGCCTAGATACTTTGCAGGACTTTTGGAAGCATAGTGTAGGAAAGTGATATAGGATAATTGGTTAACTGTTCTGTACACAAGGACAGATCGGCAGACAAAAAGATGATTGATTGAGTGATTGATAAATAGATAGACAGACAGATAGATAGATATAGGTACATATCGATTAACACAAAGCTACTGCTCATAACAAGGAGAGCAATGGTGAAAGCACATAGCAAAAGTACAAACAAAAAAGAAGAATGGTGAAAGCACATAGCAAAACTACAAACAAAAAAGAGGAATGAAATCCAGTTTAAAAAGTGCAGTACGCAGCCATAAGAAGAAAACAAATCCTATCATTTGCAATAACGTGGATGGAGCTAGAGGGTATTATGCTCAGTCAAATAGGCCAGGCGGAGAAATACATGTACCAAATGATTTCACTCATGTGTGGAGTATGATAACAAAGAAAAACTGAAGGAAAAGACAGCAGCAGACTCACAGAACCCGAGAGTGGACTAACAGTTACCAAAGAGAAAGGGACTGGGTAGGGTTTGTGGGAAGGGAGTAATAAGTGCGGGGAAAAAGAATGGGGGCATTAGGATTAGCATGTATAATGTGTAGGGTGGGGTGTCATGGGTAGGGCTGTACAACACAGAGAAGACATGTAGTGATTCTACAGCATCTTAGTACATGCTGACGGAGAGCGGCTGTAAATGGGATTTGGGGTGACTTGGTGAAGAGGGTAGACAGAATAACATAATTTTCTGCATGTGATTGTATATTAATGAGAACAAAAAGAATTTCAAAGTGCAGAAAGAGCACAGCTCTCAAATATCAGAATAAAAGTACAGGCTTTGAGTGCTCCAATCAAAAGACACAGGGTTAGAAGAACTGATGAAAACTCAAGACCACCTACGTGCTCCGTTACTGGAGACTCACTTGAGATCCAAGGACACAGACAAACTACAAGCTGAAGGGGCGGGGACAGGTTCCCTACACAAGTGAACCTGAGAAACAAAGAAAGAAATGGATTCTCTTTTGGACCCCAGAGAGAGTCAGTAGAAAATAGCACTATCTAGCCACCGTGAATTCTTTTTGTTTGGTTTCAGCAGTGCTCAGGCATAGATTTCGTGGTGCAGCAACTTCCTTCTCATTTCCTCTCACCTCAACAAATGAATTGCTGTAATAATATGCGTCTGGGCTTTTAAAATCATTGCTTTTTATGATGTTCACGAATGTAAAGAAGTAATAACCACCTAAGGAGGGAAGTTTGGACCCTCAAATAAACACTTCACTCCACAACACACTCTTTGTTCCCAACTGCTCCTGTCCAGAAATAGGTGTTCCTTTATATTTGTCCCTCCACCTATCAGCAGTGATCACGCCAATGTCCCTCAAACATGGTGGTGTGCAAAGAACCAAGTACACTTTTCTTTCGACAACCGGACCAGACGAAGGATACTTGTGGTCTTCAGGGATCACTTACTCACTGAATGTGGCTAAATAAAGTCACCAAGTGAGCAGGAAGTATAAGAGGACAGAGGACAGAGATACAGGTTCAAGTCCTTTCAACTCCATTTACTGGTTTTGTAAGCACACGCGGCTGACTCTACCTGAAAGTGTATCGGTGAACACAGTGCTCTCCTTATGGCTTAGCTACCTTGCAAGATTTCTGGAAGCATAATGTAGGAAAGAGACATAGGCTATGTTGTTAACTGTTCTGTACAGAAGGATAGATGGGCAGACAAAAAGATGATGGATTCATAGATAGATAGGTACACAGATGACAGATGAAAGATAGATAGATAGGTACATAGATTAGTAGATGATAGACATCATAGATAGATGATAGGAAGATAGATAGATACATAGATAAATACATACATACATACATACATACATACATAGACAGACCATTAGATAGATAGATACAGATACATATCGATTGACACAAAGCTACTGTTCATAACCAGGAGTTGAATGGTGAATAACATAGCTAAACTACAAACAAAAAGGAAGAATGAAATCCAGTTTAAAAAGTGCAGTAAGCAGCCTTAAGCAGAAAACAAATACTACCATTTGCAATGACCTGGATGGAGCTAGACGGCAGTATGTTCAGACAAATAGTCCAGGAGTAGAAAGACAAGTACCAAGTGTTTTCACTCATGTGTGGAGTATAACAACAAAGAAAAACTGAAGGAAAAAAACAGCAGCAGACTCACAGAACCCGAGAGTTGACTAAAAGTTACCAAAGGGAAAAGGACTGGGCAGGGTGGGTCTGAAGGGAGGGATAAGTGTGAGGAGAAAGAATGGGGGCATTAGTTTTAGCATGTATAAAGCTTGGGGTCGAGGGGGCATGAGGAGTGCTGTTCAACACAGGGAAGGCTAGTAGAGATCATATAACATCTTACTACTCACTGATGGAGAGCGACTGTAACGGGGTCTGTTGGGAGGGACATGGTGAAGGGGTCTACAGCATCCAACTACGCAGATCGAGAGCGACTGAAGAGGTTTTTCAGGGGTACTTGGCGAAGGGGGGTGCATAGTAAACATAATGTTCTTCAAGTGATTTTAGCTTAATGATAAAAAAAATTCTTTAAGTGCAATAAGTGCACAGCTCTAAATCATCAGAATAAAAGGTCAGGCACTGAGTGCAGCAAACAAAAGACACAGGGTTAAAAGAAGGGATGAAATCTCAAGACACCTACGTGCTTACTTACAGGAGACTCACTTGAGATCCAAGGACACAGACAAACTACAAGCCGAAGGTGTGTGGACAAGTACACTGCACGAGTGAAACTGAAAAACAAACAATCAAACAAATGGATTCTGTTTGAGTCCCCTGAGACTGTCAGAAGAAAATAGCCCTATCTGGCAACCGTGAATTCTTTTTGTTTTGTTTCAGCCGTTCCCAGCCATTGATTTAGTGGTGCAGCAACATACTTCTCATTTTCTCTCACCTCAACAACTGAGTTGCTGTAATAATAAGCATCTGGGCCTTTGAAATCAGTGGATTTTATGATGTTCACGAATGTGAAGATCTAATAACTACCTAAAGAGGGATGTTTGGACACTCAAATAAACTCGTCACCCCACAATACACTCTTAGCTCCCAACTGCTCATGTCTAGAAATTGGTGTTCCTTTTTATTTGACCCTCCGTCCTATCGGAGGTGATCACGCTGAGGTCCTTCAAACATGGTGGTGAGCAAAGCAGCAAGTTTACTTTTCTCGTGACAACAGGCCCAGAGGAATGATACTTGTGGTCTTCAGGGAGCACTTAGTCAAAGAATGTGGCTAAATACAGATAGCAAGTTAGAAGGAGATGAAAGAGGACAGAGGATAGAGACACGGGATCAAGTCCCGGCACAACCATTTCCTGGTTTTTCAGGTACACGCGGCCGACTCGAACTGCAAGTGTCTCGGTAAACCCAGTGCTCTATCTACAGCCTAGATACTTTGCAGGACTTTTGGAAGCATAGTGTAGGAAAGTGATATAGGATAATTGGTTAACTGTTCTGTACACAAGGACAGATGGGCAGACAAAAAGATGATTGATTGAGTGATTGATAAATAGATAGACAGACAGATAGATAGATATAGGTACATATCGATTAACACAAAGCTACTGCTCATAACAAGGAGAGCAATGGTGAAAGCACATAGCAAAACTACAAACAAAAAAGAAGAATGGTGAAAGCACATAGCAAAACTACAAACAAAAAAGAGGAATGAAATCCAGTTTAAAAAGTGCAGTAAGCAGCCATAAGAAGAAAACAAATCCTATCATTTGCAATAACGTGGATGGAGCTAGAGGGTATTATGCTCAGTCAAATAGGCCAGGCGGAGAAATACATGTACCAAATGATTTCACTCATGTGTGGAGTATGATAACAAAGAAAAACTGAAGGAAAAGACAGCAGCAGACTCACAGAACCCGAGAGTGGACTAACAGTTACCAAAGAGAAAGGGACTCGGTAGGGTTTGTGGGAAGGGAGTAATAAGTGCGGGGAAAAAGAATGGGGGCATTAGGATTAGCATGTATAATGTGTAGGGTGGGGTGTCGTGGGCAGGGCTGTACAACACAGAGAAGACATGTAGTGATTCTACAGCATCTTAGTACATGCTGACGGAGAGCGGCTGTAAATGGGATTTGGGGTGACTTGGTGAAGAGGGTAGACAGAATAACATAATTTTCTGCATGTGATTGTATATTAATGAGAACAAAAAGAATTTCAAAGTGCAGAAAGAGCACAGCTCTCAAATATCAGAATAAAAGTACAGGCTTTGAGTGCTCCAATCAAAAGACACAGGGTTAGAAGAACTGATGAAAACTCAAGACCACCTACGTGCTCCGTTACTGGAGACTCACTTGAGATCCAAGGACACAGACAAACTACAAGCTGAAGGGGCGGGGACAGGTTCCCTACACAAGTGAACCTGAGAAACAAAGAAAGAAATGGATTCTCTTTTGGACCCCAGAGAGAGTCAGTAGAAAATAGCACTATCTAGCCACCGTGAATTCTTTTTGTTTGGTTTCAGCAGTGCTCAGGCATAGATTTCGTGGTGCAGCAACTTCCTTCTCATTTCCTCTCACCTCAACAAATGAATTGCTGTAATAATATGCGTCTGGGCTTTTAAAATCATTGCTTTTTATGATGTTCACGAATGTAGAGAAGTAATAACCACCTAAGGAGGGAAGTTTGGACCCTCAAATAAACACTTCACTCCACAACACACTCTTTGTTCCCAACTGCTCCTGTCCAGAAATAGGTGTTCCTTTATATTTGTCCCTCCACCTATCAGCAGTGATCACGCCAATGTCCCTCAAACATGGTGGTGTGCAAAGAACCAAGTACACTTTTCTTTCGACAACCGGACCAGACGAAGGATACTTGTGGTCTTCAGGGATCACTTACTCACTGAATGTGGCTAAATAAAGTCACCAAGTGAGCAGGAAGTATAAGAGGACAGAGGACAGAGATACAGGTTCAAGTCCTTTCACCTCCATTTACTGGTTTTGTAAGCACACGCGGCTGACTCTACCTGAAAGTGTATCGGTGAACACAGTGCTCTCCTTATGGCTTAGCTACCTTGCAAGATTTCTGGAAGCATAATGTAGGAAAGAGACATAGGCTATGTTGTTAACTGTTCTGTACAGAAGGATAGATGGGCAGACAAAAAGATGATGGATTCATAGATAGATAGGTACACAGATGACAGATGAAAGATAGATAGATAGGTACATAGATTAATAGATGATAGACATCATAGATAGATGATAGGAAGATAGATAGATACATAGATAAATACATACATACATACATACATACATACATAGATAGACAGACAGACCATTAGATAGATAGATACAGATACATATCGATTGACACAAAGCTACTGTTCATAACCAGGAGTTGAATGGTGAATAACATAGCTAAACTACAAACAAAAAGGAAGAATGAAATCCAGTTTAAAAAGTGCAGTAAGCAGCCTTAAGAAGAAAACAAATACTACCATTTGCAATGACCTGGATGGAGCTAGACGGTAGTATGTTCAGACAAATAGTCCAGGAGTAGAAAGACAAGTACCAAGTGTTTTCACTCATGTGTGGAGTATAACAACAAAGAAAAACTGAAGGAAAAAAACAGCAGCAGACTCACAGAACCCGAGAGTTGACTAAAAGTTACCAAAGGGAAAAGGACTGGGTAGGGTGGGTCTGAAGGGAGGGATAAGTGTGAGGAGAAAGAATGGGGGCATTAGTTTTAGCATGTATAAAGCTTGGGGTCGAGGGGGCATGAGGAGTGCTGTTCAACACAGGGAAGGCTAGTAGAGATCATATAACATCTTACTACTCACTGATGGAGAGCGACTGTAACGGGGTCTGTTGGGAGGGACATGGTGAAGGGGTCTACAGCATCCAACTACGCAGATCGAGAGCGACTGAAGAGGTTTTTCAGGGGTACTTGGTGAAGGGGGTTGCATAGTAAACATAATGTTCTTCAAGTGATTTTAGCTTAATGATAAAAAAAATTCTTTAAGTGCAATAAGTGCACAGCTCTAAATCATCAGAATAAAAGGTCAGGCACTGAGTGCAGCAAACAAAAGACACAGGATTAAAAGAAGGGATGAAATCTCAAGACACCTACGTGCTTACTTACAGGAGACTCACTTGAGATCCAAGGACACAGACAAACTACAAGCCGAAGGTGTGTGGACAAGTACACTGCACGAGTGAAACTGAAAAACAAACAATCAAACAAATGGATTCTGTTTGAGTCCCCTGAGACTGTCAGAAGAAAATAGCCCTATCTGGCAACCGTGAATTCTTTTTGTTTGGTTTCAGCCGTTCCCAGCCATTGATTTAGTGGTGCAGCAACATACTTCTCATTTTCTCTCACCTCAACAACTGAGTTGCTGTAATAATAAGCATCTGGGCCTTTGAAATCAGTGGATTTTATGATGTTCACGAATGTGAAGATCTAATAACTACCTAAAGAGGGATGTTTGGACACTCAAATAAACTCGTCACCCCACAATACACTCTTAGCTCCCAACTGCTCATGTCTAGAAATTGGTGTTCCTTTTTATTTGACCCTCCGTCCTATCGGTGGTGATCACGCTGAGGTCCTTCAAACATGGTGGTGAGCAAAGCAGCAAGTTTACTTTTCTCGTGCAACAGGCCCAGAGGAATGATACTTGTGGTCTTCAGGGAGCACTTAGTCAAAGAATGTGGCTAAATACAGATAGCAAGTTAGAAGGAGATGAAAGAGGACAGAGGATAGAGACACGGGATCAAGTCCCGGCACAACCATTTCCTGGTTTTTCAGGTACACGCGGCCGACTCGAACTGCAAGTGTCTCGGTAAACCCAGTGCTCTATCTACAGCCTAGATACTTTGCAGGACTTTTGGAAGCATAGTGTAGGAAAGTGATATAGGATAATTGGTTAACTGTTCTGTACACAAGGACAGATGGGCAGACAAAAAGATGATTGATTGAGTGATTGATAAATAGATAGACAGACAGATAGATAGATATAGGTACATATCGATTAACACAAAGCTACTGCTCATAACAAGGAGAGCAATGGTGAAAGCACATAGCAAAACTACAAACAAAAAAGAAGAATGGTGAAAGCACATAGCAAAACTACAAACAAAAAAGAGGAATGAAATCCAGTTTAAAAAGTGCAGTAAGCAGCCATAAGAAGAAAACAAATCCTATCATTTGCAATAACGTGGATGGAGCTAGAGGGTATTATGCTCAGTCAAATAGGCCAGGCGGAGAAATACATGTACCAAATGATTTCACTCATGTGTGGAGTATGATAACAAAGAAAAACTGAAGGAAAAGACAGCAGCAGACTCACAGAACCCGAGAGTGGACTAACAGTTACCAAAGAGAAAGGGACTCGGTAGGGTTTGTGGGAAGGGAGTAATAAGTGCGGGGAAAAAGAATGGGGGCATTAGGATTAGCATGTATAATGTGTAGGGTGGGGTGTCGTGGGCAGGGCTGTACAACACAGAGAAGACATGTAGTGATTCTACAGCATCTTAGTACATGCTGACGGAGAGCGGCTGTAAATGGGATTTGGGGTGACTTGGTGAAGAGGGTAGACAGAATAACATAATTTTCTGCATGTGATTGTATATTAATGAGAACAAAAAGAATTTCAAAGTGCAGAAAGAGCACAGCTCTCAAATATCAGAATAAAAGTACAGGCTTTGAGTGCTCCAATCAAAAGACACAGGGTTAGAAGAACTGATGAAAACTCAAGACCACCTACGTGCTCCGTTACTGGAGACTCACTTGAGATCCAAGGACACAGACAAACTACAAGCTGAAGGGGCGGGGACAGGTTCCCTACACAAGTGAACCTGAGAAACAAAGAAAGAAATGGATTCTCTTTTGGACCCCAGAGAGAGTCAGTAGAAAATAGCACTATCTAGCCACCGTGAATTCTTTTTGTTTGGTTTCAGCAGTGCTCAGGCATAGATTTCGTGGTGCAGCAACTTCCTTCTCATTTCCTCTCACCTCAACAAATGAATTGCTGTAATAATATGCGTCTGGGCTTTTAAAATCATTGCTTTTTATGATGTTCACGAATGTAGAGAAGTAATAACCACCTAAGGAGGGAAGTTTGGACCCTCAAATAAACACTTCACTCCACAACACACTCTTTGTTCCCAACTGCTCCTGTCCAGAAATAGGTGTTCCTTTATATTTGTCCCTCCACCTATCAGCAGTGATCACGCCAATGTCCCTCAAACATGGTGGTGTGCAAAGAACCAAGTACACTTTTCTTTCGACAACCGGACCAGACGAAGGATACTTGTGGTCTTCAGGGATCACTTACTCACTGAATGTGGCTAAATAAAGTCACCAAGTGAGCAGGAAGTATAAGAGGACAGAGGACAGAGATACAGGTTCAAGTCCTTTCACCTCCATTTACTGGTTTTGTAAGCACACGCGGCTGACTCTACCTGAAAGTGTATCGGTGAACACAGTGCTCTCCTTATGGCTTAGCTACCTTGCAAGATTTCTGGAAGCATAATGTAGGAAAGAGACATAGGCTATGTTGTTAACTGTTCTGTACAGAAGGATAGATGGGCAGACAAAAAGATGATGGATTCATAGATAGATAGGTACACAGATGACAGATGAAAGATAGATAGATAGGTACATAGATTAATAGATGATAGACATCATAGATAGATGATAGGAAGATAGATAGATACATAGATAAATACATACATACATACATACATACATACATACATAGACAGACAGACCATTAGATAGATAGATACAGATACATATCGATTGACACAAAGCTACTGTTCATAACCAGGAGTTGAATGGTGAATAACATAGCTAAACTACAAACAAAAAGGAAGAATGAAATCCAGTTTAAAAAGTGCAGTAAGCAGCCTTAAGAAGAAAACAAATACTACCATTTGCAATGACCTGGATGGAGCTAGACGGTAGTATGTTCAGACAAATAGTCCAGGAGTAGAAAGACAAGTACCAAGTGTTTTCACTCATGTGTGGAGTATAACAACAAAGAAAAACTGAAGGAAAAAAACAGCAGCAGACTCACAGAACCCGAGAGTTGACTAAAAGTTACCAAAGGGAAAAGGACTGGGTAGGGTGGGTCTGAAGGGAGGGATAAGTGTGAGGAGAAAGAATGGGGGCATTAGTTTTAGCATGTATAAAGCTTGGGGTCGAGGGGGCATGAGGAGTGCTGTTCAACACAGGGAAGGCTAGTAGAGATCATATAACATCTTACTACTCACTGATGGAGAGCGACTGTAACGGGGTCTGTTGGGAGGGACATGGTGAAGGGGTCTACAGCATCCAACTACGCAGATCGAGAGCGACTGAAGAGGTTTTTCAGGGGTACTTGGTGAAGGGGGTTGCATAGTAAACATAATGTTCTTCAAGTGATTTTAGCTTAATGATAAAAAAAATTCTTTAAGTGCAATAAGTGCACAGCTCTAAATCATCAGAATAAAAGGTCAGGCACTGAGTGCAGCAAACAAAAGACACAGGGTTAAAAGAAGGGATGAAATCTCAAGACACCTACGTGCTTACTTACAGGAGACTCACTTGAGATCCAAGGACACAGACAAACTACAAGCCGAAGGTGTGTGGACAAGTACACTGCACGAGTGAAACTGAAAAACAAACAATCAAACAAATGGATTCTGTTTGAGTCCCCTGAGACTGTCAGAAGAAAATAGCCCTATCTGGCAACCGTGAATTCTTTTTGTTTGGTTTCAGCCGTTCCCAGCCATTGATTTAGTGGTGCAGCAACATACTTCTCATTTTCTCTCACCTCAACAACTGAGTTGCTGTAATAATAAGCATCTGGGCCTTTGAAATCAGTGGATTTTATGATGTTCACGAATGTGAAGATCTAATAACTACCTAAAGAGGGATGTTTGGACACTCAAATAAACTCGTCACCCCACAATACACTCTTAGCTCCCAACTGCTCATGTCTAGAAATTGGTGTTCCTTTTTATTTGACCCTCCGTCCTATCGGTGGTGATCACGCTGAGGTCCTTCAAACATGGTGGTGAGCAAAGCAGCAAGTTTACTTTTCTCGTGCAACAGGCCCAGAGGAATGATACTTGTGGTCTTCAGGGAGCACTTAGTCAAAGAATGTGGCTAAATACAGATAGCAAGTTAGAAGGAGATGAAAGAGGACAGAGGATAGAGACACGGGATCAAGTCCCGGCACAACCATTTCCTGGTTTTTTAGGTACACGCGGCCGACTCGAACGGCAAGTGTCTCAGTAAAACCAGTGCTCTATCTACAGGATAGTTACTTTGCAGGACTTTTGGAAGCATAGTGTAGGAAAGTGATATAGGATAATTGGTTAACTGTTCTGTACACAAGGACAGATGGGCAGACAAAAAGATGATTGATTGAGTGATTGATAAATAGATAGACAGACAGATAGATAGATATAGGTACATATCGATTAACACAAAGCTACTGCTCATAACAAGGAGAGCAATGGTGAAAGCACATAGCAAAACTACAAACAAAAAAGAAGAATGGTGAAAGCACATAGCAAAACTACAAACAAAAAAGAGGAATGAAATCCAGTTTAAAAAGTGCAGTACGCAGCCATAAGAAGAAAACAAATTCTATCATTTGCAATAAAGTGGATGGAGCTAGAGGGTATTATGCTCAGTCAAATAGGCCAGGCGGAGAAATACATGTACCAAATGATTTCACTCATGTGTGGAGTATGATAACAAAGAAAAACTGAAGGAAAAGACAGCAGCAGACTCACAGAACCCGAGAGTGGACTAACAGTTACCAAAGAGAAAGGGACTGGGTAGGGTTTGTGGGAAGGGAGTAATAAGTGCGGGGAAAAAGAATGGGGGCATTAGGATTAGCATGTATAATGTGTAGGGTGGGGTGTCATGGGTAGGGCTTTACAACACAGAGAAGACATGTAGTGATTCTACAGCATCTTAGTACATGCTGACGGAGAGCGGCTGTAAATGGGATTTGGGGTGACTTGGTGAAGAGGGCAGACAGAATAACATAATTTTCTGCATGTGATTGTATATTAATGAGAACAAAAAGAATTTCAAAGTGCAGAAAGAGCACAGCTCTCAAATATCAGAATAAAAGTACAGGCTTTGAGTGCTCCAATCAAAAGACACAGGGTTAGAAGAACTGATGAAAACTCAAGACCACCTACGTGCTCCGTTACTGGAGACTCACTTGAGATCCAAGGACACAGACAAACTACAAGCTGAAGGGGCGGGGACAGGTTCCCTACACAAGTGAACCTGAGAAACAAAGAAAGAAATGGATTCTCTTTTGGACCCCAGAGAGAGTCAGTAGAAAATAGCACTATCTAGCCACCGTGAATTCTTTTTGTTTGGTTTCAGCAGTGCTCAGGCATAGATTTCGTGGTGCAGCAACTTCCTTCTCATTTTCTCTCACCTCAACAAATGAATTGCTGTAATAATATGCGTCTGGGCTTTTAAAATCATTGCTTTTTATGATGTTCACGAATGTAAAGAAGTAATAACCACCTAAGGAGGGAAGTTTGGACCCTCAAATAAACACTTCACTCCACAACACACTCTTTGTTCCCAACTGCTCCTGTCCAGAAATAGGTGTTCCTTTATATTTGTCCCTCCACCTATCAGCAGTGATCACGCCAATGTCCCTCAAACATGGTGGTGTGCAAAGAACCAAGTACACTTTTCTTTCGACAACCGGACCAGACGAAGGATACTTGTGGTCTTCAGGGATCACTTACTCACTGAATGTGGCTAAATAAAGTCACCAAGTGAGCAGGAAGTATAAGAGGACAGAGGACAGAGATACAGGTTCAAGTCCTTTCACCTCCATTTACTGGTTTTGTAAGCACACGCGGCTGACTCTACCTGAAAGTGTATCGGTGAACACAGTGCTCTCCTTATGGCTTAGCTACCTTGCAAGATTTCTGGAAGCATAATGTAGGAAAGAGACATAGGCTATGTTGTTAACTGTTCTGTACAGAAGGATAGATGGGCAGACAAAAAGATGATGGATTCATAGATAGATAGGTACACAGATGACAGATGAAAGATAGATAGATAGGTACATAGATTAATAGATGATAGACATCATAGATAGATGATAGGAAGATAGATAGATACATAGATAAATACATACATACATACATACATACATAGACAGACAGACCATTAGATAGATAGATACAGATACATATCGATTGACACAAAGCTACTGTTCATAACCAGGAGTTGAATGGTGAATAACATAGCTAAACTACAAACAAAAAGGAAGAATGAAATCCAGTTTAAAAAGTGCAGTAAGCAGCCTTAAGAAGAAAGCAAATACTACCATTTGCAATGACCTGGATGGAGCTAGACGGTAGTATGTTCAGACAAATAGTCCAGGAGTAGAAAGACAAGTACCAAGTGTTTTCACTCATGTGTGGAGTATAACAACAAAGAAAAACTGAAGGAAAAAAACAGCAGCAGACTCACAGAACCCGAGAGTTGACTAAAAGTTACCAAAGGGAAAAGGACTGGGCAGGGTGGGTCTGAAGGGAGGGATAAGTGTGAGGAGAAAGAATGGTGGCATTAGTTTTAGCATGTATAATGCTTGGGGTCGAGGGGGCATGAGGAGTGCTGTTCAACACAGGGAAGGCTAGTAGAGATCATATAACATCTTACTACTCACTGATGGAGAGCGACTGTAACGGGGTCTGTTGGGAGGGACATGGTGAAGGGGTCTACAGCATCCAACTACGCAGATCGAGAGCGACTGAAGAGGTTTTTCAGGGGTACTTGGTGAAGGGGGTTGCATAGTAAACATAATGTTCTTCAAGTGATTTTAGCTTAATGATAAAAAAAATTCTTTAAGTGCAATAAGTGCACAGCTCTAAATCATCAGAATAAAAGGTCAGGCACTGAGTGCAGCAAACAAAAGACACAGGGTTAAAAGAAGGGATGAAATCTCAAGACACCTACGTGATTACTTACAGGAGACTCACTTGAGATCCAAGGACAAAGACAAACTACAAGCCGAAGGTGTGTGGACAAGTACACTGCACGAGTGAAACTGAAAAACAAACAATCAAACAAATGGATTCTGTTTGAGTCCCCTGAGACTGTCAGAAGAAAATAGCCCTATCTGGCAACCGTGAATTCTTTTTGTTTGGTTTCAGCCGTTCCCAGCCATTGATTTAGTGGTGCAGCAACATACTTCTCATTTTCTCTCACCTCAACAACTGAGTTGCTGTAATAATAAGCATCTGGGCCTTTGAAATCAGTGGATTTTATGATGTTCACGAATGTGAAGATCTAATAACTACCTAAAGAGGGATGTTTGGACACTCAAATAAACTCGTCACCCCACAATACACTCTTAGCTCCCAACTGCTCATGTCTAGAAATTGGTGTTCCTTTTTATTTGACCCTCCGTCCTATCGGAGGTGATCACGCTGAGGTCCTTCAAACATGGTGGTGAGCAAAGCAGCAAGTTTACTTTTCTCGTGACAACAGGCCCAGAGGAATGATACTTGTGGTCTTCAGGGAGCACTTAGTCAAAGAATGTGGCTAAATACAGATAGCAAGTTAGAAGGAGATGAAAGAGGACAGAGGATAGAGACACGGGATCAAGTCCCGGCACAACCATTTCCTGGGTTTTTAGGTACACGCGGATGACTCGAACTGCAAGTGTCTCGGTAAACCCAGTGCTCTATCTACAGCCTAGATACTTTGCAGGACTTTTGGAAGCATAGTGTAGGAAAGTGATATAGGATAATTGGTTAACTGTTCTGTACACAAGGACAGATGGGCAGACAAAAAGATGATTGATTGAGTGATTGATAAATAGATAGACAGACAGATAGATAGATATAGGTACATATCGATTAACACAAAGCTACTGCTCATAACAAGGAGAGCAATGGTGAAAGCACATAGCAAAACTGCAACAAAAAAGAAGAATGGTGAAAGCACATAGCAAAACTACAAACAAAAAAGAGGAATGAAATCCAGTTTAAAAAGTGCAGTAAGCAGCCATAAGAAGAAAACAAATCCTATCATTTGCAATAACGTGGATGGAGCTAGAGGGTATTATGCTCAGTCAAATAGGCCAGGCGGAGAAATACATGTACCAAATGATTTCACTCATGTGTGGAGTATGATAACAAAGAAAAACTGAAGGAAAAGACAGCAGCAGACTCACAGAACCCGAGAGTGGACTAACAGTTACCAAAGAGAAAGGGACTGGGTAGGGTTTGTGGGAAGGGAGTAATAATTGCGGGGAAAAAGAATGGGGGCATTAGGATTAGCATGTATAATGTGTAGGGTGGGGTGTCATGGGTAGGGCTTTACAACACAGAGAAGACATGTAGTGATTCTACAGCATCTTAGTACATGCTGACGGAGAGCGGCTGTAAATGGGATTTGGGGTGACTTGGTGAAGAGGGCAGACAGAATAACATAATTTTCTGCATGTGATTGTATATTAATGAGAACAAAAAGAATTTCAAAGTGCAGAAAGAGCACAGCTCTCAAATATCAGAATAAAAGTACAGGCTTTGAGTGCTCCAATCAAAAGACACAGGGTTAGAAGAACTGATGAAAACTCAAGACCACCTACGTGCTCCGTTACTGGAGACTCACTTGAGATCCAAGGACACAGACAAACTACAAGCTGAAGGGGCGGGGACAGGTTCCCTACACAAGTGAACCTGAGAAACAAAGAAAGAAATGGATTCTCTTTTGGACCCCAGAGAGAGTCAGTAGAAAATAGCACTATCTAGCCACCGTGAATTCTTTTTGTTTGGTTTCAGCAGTGCTCAGGCATAGATTTCGTGGTGCAGCAACTTCCTTCTCATTTTCTCTCACCTCAACAAATGAATTGCTGTAATAATATGCGTCTGGGCTTTTAAAATCATTGCTTTTTATGATGTTCACGAATGTAAAGAAGTAATAACCACCTAAGGAGGGAAGTTTGGACCCTCAAATAAACACTTCACTCCACAACACACTCTTTGTTCCCAACTGCTCCTGTCCAGAAATAGGTGTTCCTTTATATTTGTCCCTCCACCTATCAGCAGTGATCACGCCAATGTCCCTCAAACATGGTGGTGTGCAAAGAACCAAGTACACTTTTCTTTCGACAACCGGACCAGACGAAGGATACTTGTGGTCTTCAGGGATCACTTACTCACTGAATGTGGCTAAATAAAGTCACCAAGTGAGCAGGAAGTATAAGAGGACAGAGGACAGAGATACAGGTTCAAGTCCTTTCACCTCCATTTACTGGTTTTGTAAGCACACGCGGCTGACTCTACCTGAAAGTGTATCGGTGAACACAGTGCTCTCCTTATGGCTTAGCTACCTTGCAAGATTTCTGGAAGCATAATGTAGGAAAGAGACATAGGCTATGTTGTTAACTGTTCTGTACAGAAGGATAGATGGGCAGACAAAAAGATGATGGATTCATAGATAGATAGGTACACAGATGACAGATGAAAGATAGATAGATAGGTACATAGATTAATAGATGATAGACATCATAGATAGATGATAGGAAGATAGATAGATACATAGATAAATACATACATACATACATACATACATAGACAGACAGACCATTAGATAGATAGATACAGATACATATCGATTGACACAAAGCTACTGTTCATAACCAGGAGTTGAATGGTGAATAACATAGCTAAACTACAAACAAAAAGGAAGAATGAAATCCAGTTTAAAAAGTGCAGTAAGCAGCCTTAAGAAGAAAACAAATACTACCATTTGCAATGACCTGGATGGAGCTAGACGGTAGTATGTTCAGACAAATAGTCCAGGAGTAGAAAGACAAGTACCAAGTGTTTTCACTCATGTGTGGAGTATAACAACAAAGAAAAACTGAAGGAAAAAAACAGCAGCAGACTCACAGAACCCGAGAGTTGACTAAAAGTTACCAAAGGGAAAAGGACTGGGCAGGGTGGGTCTGAAGGGAGGGATAAGTGTGAGGAGAAAGAATGGTGGCATTAGTTTTAGCATGTATAATGCTTGGGGTCGAGGGGGCATGAGGAGTGCTGTTCAACACAGGGAAGGCTAGTAGAGATCATATAACATCTTACTACTCACTGATGGAGAGCGACTGTAACGGGGTCTGTTGGGAGGGACATGGTGAAGGGGTCTACAGCATCCAACTACGCAGATCGAGAGCGACTGAAGAGGTTTTTCAGGGGTACTTGGTGAAGGGGGTTGCATAGTAAACATAATGTTCTTCAAGTGATTTTAGCTTAATGATAAAAAAAATTCTTTAAGTGCAATAAGTGCACAGCTCTAAATCATCAGAATAAAAGGTCAGGCACTGAGTGCAGCAAACAAAAGACACAGGGTTAAAAGAAGGGATGAAATCTCAAGACACCTACGTGATTACTTACAGGAGACTCACTTGAGATCCAAGGACAAAGACAAACTACAAGCCGAAGGTGTGTGGACAAGTACACTGCACGAGTGAAACTGAAAAACAAACAATCAAACAAATGGATTCTGTTTGAGTCCCCTGAGACTGTCAGAAGAAAATAGCCCTATCTGGCAACCGTGAATTCTTTTTGTTTGGTTTCAGCCGTTCCCAGCCATTGATTTAGTGGTGCAGCAACATACTTCTCATTTTCTCTCACCTCAACAACTGAGTTGCTGTAATAATAAGCATCTGGGCCTTTGAAATCAGTGGATTTTATGATGTTCACGAATGTGAAGATCTAATAACTACCTAAAGAGGGATGTTTGGACACTCAAATAAACTCGTCACCCCACAATACACTCTTAGCTCCCAACTGCTCATGTCTAGAAATTGGTGTTCCTTTTTATTTGACCCTCCGTCCTATCGGAGGTGATCACGCTGAGGTCCTTCAAACATGGTGGTGAGCAAAGCAGCAAGTTTACTTTTCTCGTGACAACAGGCCCAGAGGAATGATACTTGTGGTCTTCAGGGAGCACTTAGTCAAAGAATGTGGCTAAATACAGATAGCAAGTTAGAAGGAGATGAAAGAGGACAGAGGATAGAGACACGGGATCAAGTCCCGGCACAACCATTTCCTGGTTTTTTAGGTACACGCGGCCGACTCGAACTGCAAGTGTCTCGGTAAACCCAGTGCTCTATCTACAGCCTAGATACTTTGCAGGACTTTTGGAAGCATAGTGTAGGAAAGTGATATAGGATAATTGGTTAACTGTTCTGTACACAAGGACAGATGGGCAGACAAAAAGATGATTGATTGATGATTGATAAATAGATAGACAGACAGATAGATAGATATAGGTACATATCGATTAACACAAAGCTACTGCTCATAACAAGGAGAGCAATGGTGAAAGCACATAGCAAAACTACAAACAAAAAAGAAGAATGGTGAAAGCACATAGCAAAACTACAAACAAAAAAGAAGAATGAAATCCAGTTTAAAAAGTGCAGTAAGCAGCCATAAGTAGAAAACAAATCCTATCATTTGCAATAACGTGGATGGAGCTAGAGGGTATTATGCTCAGTCAAATAGGCCAGGCGGAGAAATACATGTACCAAATGATTTCACTCATGTGTGGAGTATGATAACAAAGAAAAACTGAAGGAAAAGACAGCAGCAGACTCACAGAACCCGAGAGTGGACTAACAGTTACCAAAGAGAAAGGGACTGGGTAGGGTTTGTGGGAAGGGAGTAATAAGTGCGGGGAAAAAGAATGGGGGCATTAGGATTAGCATGTATAATGTGTAGGGTGGGGTGTCGTGGGCAGGGCTGTACAACACAGAGAAGACATGTAGTGATTCTACAGCATCTTAGTACATGCTGACGGAGAGCGGCTGTAAATGGGATTTGGGGTGACTTGGTGAAGAGGGTAGACAGAATAACATAATTTTCTGCATGTGATTGTATATTAATGAGAACAAAAAGAATTTCAAAGTGCAGAAAGAGCACAGCTCTCAAATATCAGAATAAAAGTACAGGCTTTGAGTGCTCCAATCAAAAGACACAGGGTTAGAAGAACTGATGAAAACTCAAGACCACCTACGTGCTCCGTTACTGGAGACTCACTTGAGATCCAAGGACACAGACAAACTACAAGCTGAAGGGGCGGGGACAGGTTCCCTACACAAGTGAACCTGAGAAACAAAGAAAGAAATGGATTCTCTTTTGGACCCCAGAGAGAGTCAGTAGAAAATAGCACTATCTAGCCACCGTGAATTCTTTTTGTTTGGTTTCAGCAGTGCTCAGGCATAGATTTCGTGGTGCAGCAACTTCCTTCTCATTTCCTCTCACCTCAACAAATGAATTGCTGTAATAATATGCGTCTGGGCTTTTAAAATCATTGCTTTTTATGATGTTCACGAATGTAGAGAAGTAATAACCACCTAAGGAGGGAAGTTTGGACCCTCAAATAAACACTTCACTCCACAACACACTCTTTGTTCCCAACTGCTCCTGTCCAGAAATAGGTGTTCCTTTATATTTGTCCCTCCACCTATCAGCAGTGATCACGCCAATGTCCCTCAAACATGGTGGTGTGCAAAGAACCAAGTACACTTTTCTTTCGACAACCGGACCAGACGAAGGATACTTGTGGTCTTCAGGGATCACTTACTCACTGAATGTGGCTAAATAAAGTCACCAAGTGAGCAGGAAGTATAAGAGGACAGAGGACAGAGATACAGGTTCAAGTCCTTTCACCTCCATTTACTGGTTTTGAAAGCACACGCGGCTGACTCTACCTGAAAGTGTATCGGTGAACACAGTGCTCTCCTTATGGCTTAGCTACCTTGCAAGATTTCTGGAAGCATAATGTAGGAAAGAGACATAGGCTATGTTGTTAACTGTTCTGTACAGAAGGATAGATGGGCAGACAAAAAGATGATGGATTCATAGATAGATAGGTACACAGATGACAGATGAAAGATAGATAGATAGGTACATAGATTAATAGATGATAGACATCATAGATAGATGATAGGAAGATAGATAGATACATAGATAAATACATACATACATACATACATACATAGACAGACAGACCATTAGATAGATAGATACAGATACATATCGATTGACACAAAGCTACTGTTCATAACCAGGAGTTGAATGGTGAATAACATAGCTAAACTACAAACAAAAAGGAAGAATGAAATCCAGTTTAAAAAGTGCAGTAAGCAGCCTTAAGAAGAAAACAAATACTACCATTTGCAATGACCTGGATGGAGCTAGACGGTAGTATGTTCAGACAAATAGTCCAGGAGTAGAAAGACAAGTACCAAGTGTTTTCACTCATGTGTGGAGTATAACAACAAAGAAAAACTGAAGGAAAAAAACAGCAGCAGACTCACAGAACCCGAGAGTTGACTAAAAGTTACCAAAGGGAAAAGGACTGGGCAGGGTGGGTCTGAAGGGAGGGATAAGTGTGAGGAGAAAGAATGGGGGCATTAGTTTTAGCATGTATAATGCTTGGGGTCGAGGGGGCATGAGGAGTGCTGTTCAACACAGGGAAGGCTAGTAGAGATCATATAACATCTTACTACTCACTGATGGAGAGCGACTGTAACGGGGTCTGTTTGGAGGGACATGGTGAAGGGGTCTACAGCATCCAACTACGCAGATCGAGAGCGACTGAAGAGGTTTTTCAGGGGTACTTGGTGAAGGGGGTTGCATAGTAAACATAATGTTCTTCAAGTGATTTTAGCTTAATGATTAAAAAAATTCTTTAAGTGCAATAAGTGCACAGCTCTAAATCATCAGAATAAAAGGTCAGGCACTGAGTGCAGCAAACAAAAGACACAGGGTTAAAAGAAGGGATGAAATCTCAAGACACCTACGTGCTTACTTACAGGAGACTCACTTGAGATCCAAGGACACAGACAAACTACAAGCCGAAGGTGTGTGGACAAGTACACTGCACGAGTGAAACTGAAAAACAAACAATCAAACAAATGGATTCTGTTTGAGTCCCCTGAGACTGTCAGAAGAAAATAGCCCTATCTGGCAACCGTGAATTCTTTTTGTTTTGTTTCAGCCGTTCCCAGCCATTGATTTAGTGGTGCAGCAACATACTTCTCATTTTCTCTCACCTCAACAACTGAGTTGCTGTAATAATAAGCATCTGGGCCTTTGAAATCAGTGGATTTTATGATGTTCACGAATGTGAAGATCTAATAACTACCTAAAGAGGGATGTTTGGACACTCAAATAAACTCGTCACCCCACAATACACTCTTAGCTCCCAACTGCTCATGTCTAGAAATTGGTGTTCCTTTTTATTTGACCCTCCGTCCTATCGGTGGTGATCACGCTGTGGTCCTTCAAACATGGTGGTGAGCAAAGCAGCAAGTTTACTTTTCTCGTGCAACAGGCCCAGAGGAATGATACTTGTGGTCTTCAGGGAGCACTTAGTCAAAGAATGTGGCTAAATACAGATAGCAAGTTAGAAGGAGATGAAAGAGGACAGAGGATAGAGACACGGGATCAAGTCCCGGCACAACCATTTCCTGGTTTTTTAGGTACACGCGGCCGACTCGAACTGCAAGTGTCTCGGTAAACCCAGTGCTCTATCTACAGCCTAGATACTTTGCAGGACTTTTGGAAGCATAGTGTAGGAAAGTGATATAGGATAATTATTTAACTGTTCTGTACACAAGGACAGATGGGCAGACAAAAAGATGATTGAGTGATTGATAAATAGATAGACAGACAGATAGATAGATATAGGTACATATCGATTAACACAAAGCTACTGCTCATAACAAGGAGAGCAATGGTGAAAGCACATAGCAAAACTACAAACAAAAAAGAAGAATGGTGAAAGCACATAGCAAAACTACAAACAAAAAAGAAGAATGAAATCCAGTTTAAAAAGTGCAGTAAGCAGCCATAAGAAGAAAACAAATCCTATCATTTGCAATAACGTGGATGGAGCTAGAGGGTATTATGCTCAGTCAAATAGGCCAGGCGGAGAAATACATGTACCAAATGATTTCACTCATGTGTGGAGTATGATAACAAAGAAAAACTGAAGGAAAAGACAGCAGCAGACTCACAGAACCCGAGAGTGGACTAACAGTTACCAAAGAGAAAGGGACTGGGTAGGGTTTGTGGGAAGGGAGTAATAAGTGCGGGGAAAAAGAATGGGGGCATTAGGATTAGCATGTATAATGTGTAGGGTGGGGTGTCATGGGTAGGGCTGTACAACACAGAGAAGACATGTAGTGATTCTACAGCATCTTAGTACATGCTGACGGAGAGCGGCTGTAAATGGGATTTGGGGTGACTTGGTGAAGAGGGTAGACAGAATAACATAATTTTCTGCATGTGATTGTATATTAATGAGAACAAAAAGAATTTCAAAGTGCAGAAAGAGCACAGCTCTCAAATATCAGAATAAAAGTACAGGCTTTGAGTGCTCCAATCAAAAGACACAGGGTTAGAAGAACTGATGAAAACTCAAGACCACCTACGTGCTCCGTTACTGGAGACTCACTTGAGATCCAAGGACACAGACAAACTACAAGCTGAAGGGGCGGGGACAGGTTCCCTACACAAGTGAACCTGAGAAACAAAGAAAGAAATGGATTCTCTTTTGGACCCCAGAGAGAGTCAGTAGAAAATAGCACTATCTAGCCACCGTGAATTCTTTTTGTTTGGTTTCAGCAGTGCTCAGGCATAGATTTCGTGGTGCAGCAACTTCCTTCTCATTTCCTCTCACCTCAACAAATGAATTGCTGTAATAATATGCGTCTGGGCTTTTAAAATCATTGCTTTTTATGATGTTCACGAATGTAAAGAAGTAATAACCACCTAAGGAGGGAAGTTTGGACCCTCAAATAAACACTTCACTCCACAACACACTCTTTGTTCCCAACTGCTCCTGTCCAGAAATAGGTGTTCCTTTATATTTGTCCCTCCACCTATCAGCAGTGATCACGCCAATGTCCCTCAAACATGGTGGTGTGCAAAGAACCAAGTACACTTTTCTTTCGACAACCGGACCAGACGAAGGATACTTGTGGTCTTCAGGGATCACTTACTCACTGAATGTGGCTAAATAAAGTCACCAAGTGAGCAGGAAGTATAAGAGGACAGAGGACAGAGATACAGGTTCAAGTCCTTTCACCTCCATTTACTGGTTTTGTAAGCACACGCGGCTGACTCTACCTGAAAGTGTATCGGTGAACACAGTGCTCTCCTTATGGCTTAGCTACCTTGCAAGATTTCTGGAAGCATAATGTAGGAAAGAGACATAGGCTATGTTGTTAACTGTTCTGTACAGAAGGATAGATGGGCAGACAAAAAGATGATGGATTCATAGATAGATAGGTACACAGATGACAGATGAAAGATAGATAGATAGGTACATAGATTAATAGATGATAGACATCATAGATAGATGATAGGAAGATAGATACATAGATAAATACATACATACATACATACATACATACATACAGAGACAGACAGACCATTAGATAGATAGATACAGATACATATCGATTGACACAAAGCTACTGTTCATAACCAGGAGTTGAATGGTGAATAACATAGCTAAACTACAAACAAAAAGGAAGAATGAAATCCAGTTTAAAAAGTGCAGTAAGCAGCCTTAAGAAGAAAACAAATACTACCATTTGCAATGACCTGGATGGAGCTAGACGGTAGTATGTTCAGACAAATAGTCCAGGAGTAGAAAGACAAGTACCAAGTGTTTTCACTCATGTGTGGAGTATAACAACAAAGAAAAACTGAAGGAAAAAAACAGCAGCAGACTCACAGAACCCGAGAGTTGACTAAAAGTTACCAAAGGGAAAAGGACTGGGCAGGGTGGGTCTGAAGGGAGGGATAAGTGTGAGGAGAAAGAATGGGGGCATTAGTTTTAGCATGTATAATGCTTGGGGTCGAGGGGGCATGAGGAGTGCTGTTCAACACAGGGAAGGCTAGTAGAGATCATATAACATCTTACTACTCACTGATGGAGAGCGACTGTAACGGGGTCTGTTTGGAGGGACATGGTGAAGGGGTCTACAGCATCCAACTACGCAGATCGAGAGCGACTGAAGAGGTTTTTCAGGGGTACTTGGTGAAGGGGGTTGCATAGTAAACATAATGTTCTTCAAGTGATTTTAGCTTAATGATTAAAAAAATTCTTTAAGTGCAATAAGTGCACAGCTCTAAATCATCAGAATAAAAGGTCAGGCACTGAGTGCAGCAAACAAAAGACACAGGGTTAAAAGAAGGGATGAAATCTCAAGACACCTACGTGCTTACTTACAGGAGACTCACTTGAGATCCAAGGACACAGACAAACTACAAGCCGAAGGTGTGTGGACAAGTACACTGCACGAGTGAAACTGAAAAACAAACAATCAAACAAATGGATTCTGTTTGAGTCCCCTGAGACTGTCAGAAGAAAATAGCCCTATCTGGCAACCGTGAATTCTTTTTGTTTTGTTTCAGCCGTTCCCAGCCATTGATTTAGTGGTGCAGCAACATACTTCTCATTTTCTCTCACCTCAACAACTGAGTTGCTGTAATAATAAGCATCTGGGCCTTTGAAATCAGTGGATTTTATGATGTTCACGAATGTGAAGATCTAATAACTACCTAAAGAGGGATGTTTGGACACTCAAATAAACTCGTCACCCCACAATACACTCTTAGCTCCCAACTGCTCATGTCTAGAAATTGGTGTTCCTTTTTATTTGACCCTCCGTCCTATCGGTGGTGATCACGCTGTGGTCCTTCAAACATGGTGGTGAGCAAAGCAGCAAGTTTACTTTTCTCGTGCAACAGGCCCAGAGGAATGATACTTGTGGTCTTCAGGGAGCACTTAGTCAAAGAATGTGGCTAAATACAGATAGCAAGTTAGAAGGAGATGAAAGAGGACAGAGGATAGAGACACGGGATCAAGTCCCGGCACAACCATTTCCTGGTTTTTTAGGTACACGCGGCCGACTCGAACTGCAAGTGTCTCGGTAAACCCAGTGCTCTATCTACAGCCTAGATACTTTGCAGGACTTTTGGAAGCATAGTGTAGGAAAGTGATATAGGATAATTGGTTAACTGTTCTGTACACAAGGACAGATGGGCAGACAAAAAGATGATTGAGTGATTGATAAATAGATAGACAGACAGATAGATAGATATAGGTACATATCGATTAACACAAAGCTACTGCTCATAACAAGGAGAGCAATGGTGAAAGCACATAGCAAAACTACAAACAAAAAAGAAGAATGGTGAAAGCACATAGCAAAACTACAAACAAAAAAGAAGAATGAAATCCAGTTTAAAAAGTGCAGTAAGCAGCCATAAGAAGAAAACAAATCCTATCATTTGCAATAACGTGGATGGAGCTAGAGGGTATTATGCTCAGTCAAATAGGCCAGGCGGAGAAATACATGTACCAAATGATTTCACTCATGTGTGGAGTATGATAACAAAGAAAAACTGAAGGAAAAGACAGCAGCAGACTCACAGAACCCGAGAGTGGACTAACAGTTACCAAAGAGAAAGGGACTGGGTAGGGTTTGTGGGAAGGGAGTAATAAGTGCGGGGAAAAAGAATGGGGGCATTAGGATTAGCATGTATAATGTGTAGGGTGGGGTGTCATGGGTAGGGCTGTACAACACAGAGAAGACATGTAGTGATTCTACAGCATCTTAGTACATGCTGACGGAGAGCGGCTGTAAATGGGATTTGGGGTGACTTGGTGAAGAGGGTAGACAGAATAACATAATTTTCTGCATGTGATTGTATATTAATGAGAACAAAAAGAATTTCAAAGTGCAGAAAGAGCACAGCTCTCAAATATCAGAATAAAAGTACAGGCTTTGAGTGCTCCAATCAAAAGACACAGGGTTAGAAGAACTGATGAAAACTCAAGACCACCTACGTGCTCCGTTACTGGAGACTCACTTGAGATCCAAGGACACAGACAAACTACAAGCTGAAGGGGCGGGGACAGGTTCCCTACACAAGTGAACCTGAGAAACAAAGAAAGAAATGGATTCTCTTTTGGACCCCAGAGAGAGTCAGTAGAAAATAGCACTATCTAGCCACCGTGAATTCTTTTTGTTTGGTTTCAGCAGTGCTCAGGCATAGATTTCGTGGTGCAGCAACTTCCTTCTCATTTCCTCTCACCTCAACAAATGAATTGCTGTAATAATATGCGTCTGGGCTTTTAAAATCATTGCTTTTTATGATGTTCACGAATGTAAAGAAGTAATAACCACCTAAGGAGGGAAGTTTGGACCCTCAAATAAACACTTCACTCCACAACACACTCTTTGTTCCCAACTGCTCCTGTCCAGAAATAGGTGTTCCTTTATATTTGTCCCTCCACCTATCAGCAGTGATCACGCCAATGTCCCTCAAACATGGTGGTGTGCAAAGAACCAAGTACACTTTTCTTTCGACAACCGGACCAGACGAAGGATACTTGTGGTCTTCAGGGATCACTTACTCACTGAATGTGGCTAAATAAAGTCACCAAGTGAGCAGGAAGTATAAGAGGACAGAGGACAGAGATACAGGTTCAAGTCCTTTCACCTCCATTTACTGGTTTTGTAAGCACACGCGGCTGACTCTACCTGAAAGTGTATCGGTGAACACAGTGCTCTCCTTATGGCTTAGCTACCTTGCAAGATTTCTGGAAGCATAATGTAGGAAAGAGACATAGGCTATGTTGTTAACTGTTCTGTACAGAAGGATAGATGGGCAGACAAAAAGATGATGGATTCATAGATAGATAGGTACACAGATGACAGATGAAAGATAGATAGATAGGTACATAGATTAATAGATGATAGACATCATAGATAGATGATAGGAAGATAGATACATAGATAAATACATACATACATACATACATACATACATACAGAGACAGACAGACCATTAGATAGATAGATACAGATACATATCGATTGACACAAAGCTACTGTTCATAACCAGGAGTTGAATGGTGAATAACATAGCTAAACTACAAACAAAAAGGAAGAATGAAATCCAGTTTAAAAAGTGCAGTAAGCAGCCTTAAGAAGAAAACAAATACTACCATTTGCAATGACCTGGATGGAGCTAGACGGTAGTATGTTCAGACAAATAGTCCAGGAGTAGAAAGACAAGTACCAAGTGTTTTCACTCATGTGTGGAGTATAACAACAAAGAAAAACTGAAGGAAAAAAACAGCAGCAGACTCACAGAACCCGAGAGTTGACTAAAAGTTACCAAAGGGAAAAGGACTGGGCAGGGTGGGTCTGAAGGGAGGGATAAGTGTGAGGAGAAAGAATGGGGGCATTAGTTTTAGCATGTATAATGCTTGGGGTCGAGGGGGCATGAGGAGTGCTGTTCAACACAGGGAAG
The DNA here is from genome assembly GCF_030020395.1 of Manis pentadactyla. NCBI lineage: Eukaryota > Metazoa > Chordata > Mammalia > Pholidota > Manidae > Manis > Manis pentadactyla. Next base: position 43,260,724 of record NC_080031.1, on the reverse strand, counting down.
GCTAGTAGAGATCATATAACATCTTACTACTCACTGATGGAGAGCGACTGTAACGGGGTCTGTTTGGAGGGACATGGTGAAGGGGTCTACAGCATCCAACTACGCAGATCGAGAGCGACTGAAGAGGTTTTTCAGGGGTACTTGGTGAAGGGGGTTGCATAGTAAACATAATGTTCTTCAAGTGATTTTAGCTTAATGATTAAAAAAATTCTTTAAGTGCAATAAGTGCACAGCTCTAAATCATCAGAATAAAAGGTCAGGCACTGAGTGCAGCAAACAAAAGACACAGGGTTAAAAGAAGGGATGAAATCTCAAGACACCTACGTGCTTACTTACAGGAGACTCACTTGAGATCCAAGGACACAGACAAACTACAAGCCGAAGGTGTGTGGACAAGTACACTGCACGAGTGAAACTGAAAAACAAACAATCAAACAAATGGATTCTGTTTGAGTCCCCTGAGACTGTCAGAAGAAAATAGCCCTATCTGGCAACCGTGAATTCTTTTTGTTTTGTTTCAGCCGTTCCCAGCCATTGATTTAGTGGTGCAGCAACATACTTCTCATTTTCTCTCACCTCAACAACTGAGTTGCTGTAATAATAAGCATCTGGGCCTTTGAAATCAGTGGATTTTATGATGTTCACGAATGTGAAGATCTAATAACTACCTAAAGAGGGATGTTTGGACACTCAAATAAACTCGTCACCCCACAATACACTCTTAGCTCCCAACTGCTCATGTCTAGAAATTGGTGTTCCTTTTTATTTGACCCTCCGTCCTATCGGTGGTGATCACGCTGTGGTCCTTCAAACATGGTGGTGAGCAAAGCAGCAAGTTTACTTTTCTCGTGCAACAGGCCCAGAGGAATGATACTTGTGGTCTTCAGGGAGCACTTAGTCAAAGAATGTGGCTAAATACAGATAGCAAGTTAGAAGGAGATGAAAGAGGACAGAGGATAGAGACACGGGATCAAGTCCCGGCACAACCATTTCCTGGTTTTTTAGGTACACGCGGCCGACTCGAACTGCAAGTGTCTCGGTAAACCCAGTGCTCTATCTACAGCCTAGATACTTTGCAGGACTTTTGGAAGCATAGTGTAGGAAAGTGATATAGGATAATTGGTTAACTGTTCTGTACACAAGGACAGATGGGCAGACAAAAAGATGATTGAGTGATTGATAAATAGATAGACAGACAGATAGATAGATATAGGTACATATCGATTAACACAAAGCTACTGCTCATAACAAGGAGAGCAATGGTGAAAGCACATAGCAAAACTACAAACAAAAAAGAAGAATGGTGAAAGCACATAGCAAAACTACAAACAAAAAAGAAGAATGAAATCCAGTTTAAAAAGTGCAGTAAGCAGCCATAAGAAGAAAACAAATCCTATCATTTGCAATAACGTGGATGGAGCTAGAGGGTATTATGCTCAGTCAAATAGGCCAGGCGGAGAAATACATGTACCAAATGATTTCACTCATGTGTGGAGTATGATAACAAAGAAAAACTGAAGGAAAAGACAGCAGCAGACTCACAGAACCCGAGAGTGGACTAACAGTTACCAAAGAGAAAGGGACTGGGTAGGGTTTGTGGGAAGGGAGTAATAAGTGCGGGGAAAAAGAATGGGGGCATTAGGATTAGCATGTATAATGTGTAGGGTGGGGTGTCATGGGTAGGGCTGTACAACACAGAGAAGACATGTAGTGATTCTACAGCATCTTAGTACATGCTGACGGAGAGCGGCTGTAAATGGGATTTGGGGTGACTTGGTGAAGAGGGTAGACAGAATAACATAATTTTCTGCATGTGATTGTATATTAATGAGAACAAAAAGAATTTCAAAGTGCAGAAAGAGCACAGCTCTCAAATATCAGAATAAAAGTACAGGCTTTGAGTGCTCCAATCAAAAGACACAGGGTTAGAAGAACTGATGAAAACTCAAGACCACCTACGTGCTCCGTTACTGGAGACTCACTTGAGATCCAAGGACACAGACAAACTACAAGCTGAAGGGGCGGGGACAGGTTCCCTACACAAGTGAACCTGAGAAACAAAGAAAGAAATGGATTCTCTTTTGGACCCCAGAGAGAGTCAGTAGAAAATAGCACTATCTAGCCACCGTGAATTCTTTTTGTTTGGTTTCAGCAGTGCTCAGGCATAGATTTCGTGGTGCAGCAACTTCCTTCTCATTTCCTCTCACCTCAACAAATGAATTGCTGTAATAATATGCGTCTGGGCTTTTAAAATCATTGCTTTTTATGATGTTCACGAATGTAAAGAAGTAATAACCACCTAAGGAGGGAAGTTTGGACCCTCAAATAAACACTTCACTCCACAACACACTCTTTGTTCCCAACTGCTCCTGTCCAGAAATAGGTGTTCCTTTATATTTGTCCCTCCACCTATCAGCAGTGATCACGCCAATGTCCCTCAAACATGGTGGTGTGCAAAGAACCAAGTACACTTTTCTTTCGACAACCGGACCAGACGAAGGATACTTGTGGTCTTCAGGGATCACTTACTCACTGAATGTGGCTAAATAAAGTCACCAAGTGAGCAGGAAGTATAAGAGGACAGAGGACAGAGATACAGGTTCAAGTCCTTTCACCTCCATTTACTGGTTTTGTAAGCACACGCGGCTGACTCTACCTGAAAGTGTATCGGTGAACACAGTGCTCTCCTTATGGCTTAGCTACCTTGCAAGATTTCTGGAAGCATAATGTAGGAAAGAGACATAGGCTATGTTGTTAACTGTTCTGTACAGAAGGATAGATGGGCAGACAAAAAGATGATGGATTCATAGATAGATAGGTACACAGATGACAGATGAAAGATAGATAGATAGGTACATAGATTAATAGATGATAGACATCATAGATAGATGATAGGAAGATAGATACATAGATAAATACATACATACATACATACATACATACATACAGAGACAGACAGACCATTAGATAGATAGATACAGATACATATCGATTGACACAAAGCTACTGTTCATAACCAGGAGTTGAATGGTGAATAACATAGCTAAACTACAAACAAAAAGGAAGAATGAAATCCAGTTTAAAAAGTGCAGTAAGCAGCCTTAAGAAGAAAACAAATACTACCATTTGCAATGACCTGGATGGAGCTAGACGGTAGTATGTTCAGACAAATAGTCCAGGAGTAGAAAGACAAGTACCAAGTGTTTTCACTCATGTGTGGAGTATAACAACAAAGAAAAACTGAAGGAAAAAAACAGCAGCAGACTCACAGAACCCGAGAGTTGACTAAAAGTTACCAAAGGGAAAAGGACTGGGCAGGGTGGGTCTGAAGGGAGGGATAAGTGTGAGGAGAAAGAATGGGGGCATTAGTTTTAGCATGTATAAAGCTTGGGGTCGAGGGGGCATGAGGAGTGCTGTTCAACACAGGGAAGGCTAGTAGAGATCATATAACATCTTACTACTCACTGATGGAGAGCGACTGTAACGGGGTCTGTTGGGAGGGACATGGTGAAGGGGTCTACAGCATCCAACTACGCAGATCGAGAGCGACTGAAGAGGTTTTTCAGGGGTACTTGGCGAAGGGGGGTGCATAGTAAACATAATGTTCTTCAAGTGATTTTAGCTTAATGATAAAAAAAATTCTTTAAGTGCAATAAGTGCACAGCTCTAAATCATCAGAATAAAAGGTCAGGCACTGAGTGCAGCAAACAAAAGACACAGGGTTAAAAGAAGGGATGAAATCTCAAGACACCTACGTGCTTACTTACAGGAGACTCACTTGAGATCCAAGGACACAGACAAACTACAAGCCGAAGGTGTGTGGACAAGTACACTGCACGAGTGAAACTGAAAAACAAACAATCAAACAAATGGATTCTGTTTGAGTCCCCTGAGACTGTCAGAAGAAAATAGCCCTATCTGGCAACCGTGAATTCTTTTTGTTTTGTTTCAGCCGTTCCCAGCCATTGATTTAGTGGTGCAGCAACATACTTCTCATTTTCTCTCACCTCAACAACTGAGTTGCTGTAATAATAAGCATCTGGGCCTTTGAAATCAGTGGATTTTATGATGTTCACGAATGTGAAGATCTAATAACTACCTAAAGAGGGATGTTTGGACACTCAAATAAACTCGTCACCCCACAATACACTCTTAGCTCCCAACTGCTCATGTCTAGAAATTGGTGTTCCTTTTTATTTGACCCTCCGTCCTATCGGAGGTGATCACGCTGAGGTCCTTCAAACATGGTGGTGAGCAAAGCAGCAAGTTTACTTTTCTCGTGACAACAGGCCCAGAGGAATGATACTTGTGGTCTTCAGGGAGCACTTAGTCAAAGAATGTGGCTAAATACAGATAGCAAGTTAGAAGGAGATGAAAGAGGACAGAGGATAGAGACACGGGATCAAGTCCCGGCACAACCATTTCCTGGTTTTTTAGGTACACACGGCCGACTCGAACTGCAAGTGTCTCGGTAAACCCAGTGCTCTATCTACAGCCTAGATACTTTGCAGGACTTTTGGAAGCATAGTGTAGGAAAGTGATATAGGATAATTGGTTAACTGTTCTGTACACAAGGACAGATGGGCAGACAAAAAGATGATTGATTGAGTGATTGATAAATAGATAGACAGACAGATAGATAGATATAGGTACATATCGATTAACACAAAGCTACTGCTCATAACAAGGAGAGCAATGGTGAAAGCACATAGCAAAACTACAAACAAAAAAGAAGAATGGTGAAAGCACATAGCAAAACTACAAACAAAAAAGAAGAATGAAATCCAGTTTAAAAAGTGCAGTAAGCAGCCATAAGAAGAAAACAAATCCTATCATTTGCAATAACGTGGATGGAGCTAGAGGGTATTATGCTCAGTCAAATAGGCCAGGCGGAGAAATACATGTACCAAATGATTTCACTCATGTGTGGAGTATGATAACAAAGAAAAACTGAAGGAAAAGACAGCAGCAGACTCACAGAACCCGAGAGTGGACTAACAGTTACCAAAGAGAAAGGGACTGGGTAGGGTTTGTGGGAAGGGAGTAATAAGTGCGGGGAAAAAGAATGGGGGCATTAGGATTAGCATGTATAATGTGTAGGGTGGGGTGTCATGGGTAGGGCTGTACAACACAGAGAAGACATGTAGTGATTCTACAGCATCTTAGTACATGCTGACGGAGAGCGGCTGTAAATGGGATTTGGGGTGACTTGGTGAAGAGGGTAGACAGAATAACATAATTTTCTGCATGTGATTGTATATTAATGAGAACAAAAAGAATTTCAAAGTGCAGAAAGAGCACAGCTCTCAAATATCAGAATAAAAGTACAGGCTTTGAGTGCTCCAATCAAAAGACACAGGGTTAGAAGAACTGATGAAAACTCAAGACCACCTACGTGCTCCGTTACTGGAGACTCACTTGAGATCCAAGGACACAGACAAACTACAAGCTGAAGGGGCGGGGACAGGTTCCCTACACAAGTGAACCTGAGAAACAAAGAAAGAAATGGATTCTCTTTTGGACCCCAGAGAGAGTCAGTAGAAAATAGCACTATCTAGCCACCGTGAATTCTTTTTGTTTGGTTTCAGCAGTGCTCAGGCATAGATTTCGTGGTGCAGCAACTTCCTTCTCATTTCCTCTCACCTCAACAAATGAATTGCTGTAATAATATGCGTCTGGGCTTTTAAAATCATTGCTTTTTATGATGTTCACGAATGTAAAGAAGTAATAACCACCTAAGGAGGGAAGTTTGGACCCTCAAATAAACACTTCACTCCACAACACACTCTTTGTTCCCAACTGCTCCTGTCCAGAAATAGGTGTTCCTTTATATTTGTCCCTCCACCTATCAGCAGTGATCACGCCAATGTCCCTCAAACATGGTGGTGTGCAAAGAACCAAGTACACTTTTCTTTCGACAACCGGACCAGACGAAGGATACTTGTGGTCTTCAGGGATCACTTACTCACTGAATGTGGCTAAATAAAGTCACCAAGTGAGCAGGAAGTATAAGAGGACAGAGGACAGAGATACAGGTTCAAGTCCTTTCACCTCCATTTACTGGTTTTGTAAGCACACGCGGCTGACTCTACCTGAAAGTGTATCGGTGAACACAGTGCTCTCCTTATGGCTTAGCTACCTTGCAAGATTTCTGGAAGCATAATGTAGGAAAGAGACATAGGCTATGTTGTTAACTGTTCTGTACAGAAGGATAGATGGGCAGACAAAAAGATGATGGATTCATAGATAGATAGGTACACAGATGACAGATGAAAGATAGATAGATAGGTACATAGATTAATAGATGATAGACATCATAGATAGATGATAGGAAGATAGATACATAGATAAATACATACATACATACATACATACATACATACAGAGACAGACAGACCATTAGATAGATAGATACAGATACATATCGATTGACACAAAGCTACTGTTCATAACCAGGAGTTGAATGGTGAATAACATAGCTAAACTACAAACAAAAAGGAAGAATGAAATCCAGTTTAAAAAGTGCAGTAAGCAGCCTTAAGAAGAAAACAAATACTACCATTTGCAATGACCTGGATGGAGCTAGACGGTAGTATGTTCAGACAAATAGTCCAGGAGTAGAAAGACAAGTACCAAGTGTTTTCACTCATGTGTGGAGTATAACAACAAAGAAAAACTGAAGGAAAAAAACAGCAGCAGACTCACAGAACCCGAGAGTTGACTAAAAGTTACCAAAGGGAAAAGGACTGGGCAGGGTGGGTCTGAAGGGAGGGATAAGTGTGAGGAGAAAGAATGGGGGCATTAGTTTTAGCATGTATAATGCTTGGGGTCGAGGGGGCATGAGGAGTGCTGTTCAACGAAGGGAAGGCTAGTAGAGATCATATAACATCTTACTACTCACTGATGGAGAGCGACTGTAACGGGGTCTGTTGGGAGGGACATGGTGAAGGGGTCTACAGCATCCAACTACGCAGATCGAGAGCGACTGAAGAGGTTTTTCAGGGGTACTTGGTGAAGGGGGTTGCATAGTAAACATAATGTTCTTCAAGTGATTTTAGCTTAATGATTAAAAAAATTCTTTAAGTGCAATAAGTGCACAGCTCTAAATCATCAGAATAAAAGGTCAGGCACTGAGTGCAGCAAACAAAAGACACAGGGTTAAAAGAAGGGATGAAATCTCAAGACACCTACGTGCTTACTTACAGGAGACTCACTTGAGATCCAAGGACACAGACAAACTACAAGCCGAAGGTGTGTGGACAAGTACACTGCACGAGTGAAACTGAAAAACAAACAATCAAACAAATGGATTCTGTTTGAGTCCCCTGAGACTGTCAGAAGAAAATAGCCCTATCTGGCAACCGTGAATTCTTTTTGTTTTGTTTCAGCCGTTCCCAGCCATTGATTTAGTGGTGCAGCAACATACTTCTCATTTTCTCTCACCTCAACAACTGAGTTGCTGTAATAATAAGCATCTGGGCCTTTGAAATCAGTGGATTTTATGATGTTCACGAATGTGAAGATCTAATAACTACCTAAAGAGGGATGTTTGGACACTCAAATAAACTCGTCACCCCACAATACACTCTTAGCTCCCAACTGCTCATGTCTAGAAATTGGTGTTCCTTTTTATTTGACCCTCCGTCCTATCGGAGGTGATCACGCTGAGGTCCTTCAAACATGGTGGTGAGCAAAGCAGCAAGTTTACTTTTCTCGTGACAACAGGCCCAGAGGAATGATACTTGTGGTCTTCAGGGAGCACTTAGTCAAAGAATGTGGCTAAATACAGATAGCAAGTTAGAAGGAGATGAAAGAGGACAGAGGATAGAGACACGGGATCAAGTCCCGGCACAACCATTTCCTGGTTTTTTAGGTACACGCGGCCGACTCGAACTGCAAGTGTCTCGGTAAACCCAGTGCTCTATCTACAGCCTAGATACTTTGCAGGACTTTTGGAAGCATAGTGTAGGAAAGTGATATAGGATAATTGGTTAACTGTTCTGTACACAAGGACAGATGGGCAGACAAAAAGATGATTGATTGATGATTGATAAATAGATAGACAGACAGATAGATAGATATAGGTACATATCGATTAACACAAAGCTACTGCTCATAACAAGGAGAGCAATGGTGAAAGCACATAGCAAAACTACAAACAAAAAAGAAGAATGGTGAAAGCACATAGCAAAACTACAAACAAAAAAGAAGAATGAAATCCAGTTTAAAAAGTGCAGTAAGCAGCCATAAGTAGAAAACAAATCCTATCATTTGCAATAACGTGGATGGAGCTAGAGGGTATTATGCTCAGTCAAATAGGCCAGGCGGAGAAATACATGTACCAAATGATTTCACTCATGTGTGGAGTATGATAACAAAGAAAAACTGAAGGAAAAGACAGCAGCAGACTCACAGAACCCGAGAGTGGACTAACAGTTACCAAAGAGAAAGGGACTGGGTAGGGTTTGTGGGAAGGGAGTAATAAGTGCGGGGAAAAAGAATGGGGGCATTAGGATTAGCATGTATAATGTGTAGGGTGGGGTGTCGTGGGCAGGGCTGTACAACACAGAGAAGACATGTAGTGATTCTACAGCATCTTAGTACATGCTGACGGAGAGCGGCTGTAAATGGGATTTGGGGTGACTTGGTGAAGAGGGTAGACAGAATAACATAATTTTCTGCATGTGATTGTATATTAATGAGAACAAAAAGAATTTCAAAGTGCAGAAAGAGCACAGCTCTCAAATATCAGAATAAAAGTACAGGCTTTGAGTGCTCCAATCAAAAGACACAGGGTTAGAAGAACTGATGAAAACTCAAGACCACCTACGTGCTCCGTTACTGGAGACTCACTTGAGATCCAAGGACACAGACAAACTACAAGCTGAAGGGGCGGGGACAGGTTCCCTACACAAGTGAACCTGAGAAACAAAGAAAGAAATGGATTCTCTTTTGGACCCCAGAGAGAGTCAGTAGAAAATAGCACTATCTAGCCACCGTGAATTCTTTTTGTTTGGTTTCAGCAGTGCTCAGGCATAGATTTCGTGGTGCAGCAACTTCCTTCTCATTTCCTCTCACCTCAACAAATGAATTGCTGTAATAATATGCGTCTGGGCTTTTAAAATCATTGCTTTTTATGATGTTCACGAATGTAAAGAAGTAATAACCACCTAAGGAGGGAAGTTTGGACCCTCAAATAAACACTTCACTCCACAACACACTCTTTGTTCCCAACTGCTCCTGTCCAGAAATAGGTGTTCCTTTATATTTGTCCCTCCACCTATCAGCAGTGATCACGCCAATGTCCCTCAAACATGGTGGTGTGCAAAGAACCAAGTACACTTTTCTTTCGACAACCGGACCAGACGAAGGATACTTGTGGTCTTCAGGGATCACTTACTCACTGAATGTGGCTAAATAAAGTCACCAAGTGAGCAGGAAGTATAAGAGGACAGAGGACAGAGATACAGGTTCAAGTCCTTTCACCTCCATTTACTGGTTTTGTAAGCACACGCGGCTGACTCTACCTGAAAGTGTATCGGTGAACACAGTGCTCTCCTTATGGCTTAGCTACCTTGCAAGATTTCTGGAAGCATAATGTAGGAAAGAGACATAGGCTATGTTGTTAACTGTTCTGTACAGAAGGATAGATGGGCAGACAAAAAGATGATGGATTCATAGATAGATAGGTACACAGATGACAGATGAAAGATAGATAGATAGGTACATAGATTAATAGATGATAGACATCATAGATAGATGATAGGAAGATAGATACATAGATAAATACATACATACATACATACATACATACATACAGAGACAGACAGACCATTAGATAGATAGATACAGATACATATCGATTGACACAAAGCTACTGTTCATAACCAGGAGTTGAATGGTGAATAACATAGCTAAACTACAAACAAAAAGGAAGAATGAAATCCAGTTTAAAAAGTGCAGTAAGCAGCCTTAAGAAGAAAACAAATACTACCATTTGCAATGACCTGGATGGAGCTAGACGGTAGTATGTTCAGACAAATAGTCCAGGAGTAGAAAGACAAGTACCAAGTGTTTTCACTCATGTGTGGAGTATAACAACAAAGAAAAACTGAAGGAAAAAAACAGCAGCAGACTCACAGAACCCGAGAGTTGACTAAAAGTTACCAAAGGGAAAAGGACTGGGCAGGGTGGGTCTGAAGGGAGGGATAAGTGTGAGGAGAAAGAATGGGGGCATTAGTTTTAGCATGTATAAAGCTTGGGGTCGAGGGGGCATGAGGAGTGCTGTTCAACACAGGGAAGGCTAGTAGAGATCATATAACATCTTACTACTCACTGATGGAGAGCGACTGTAACGGGGTCTGTTGGGAGGGACATGGTGAAGGGGTCTACAGCATCCAACTACGCAGATCGAGAGCGACTGAAGAGGTTTTTCAGGGGTACTTGGTGAAGGGGGTTGCATAGTAAACATAATGTTCTTCAAGTGATTTTAGCTTAATGATTAAAAAAATTCTTTAAGTGCAATAAGTGCACAGCTCTAAATCATCAGAATAAAAGGTCAGGCACTGAGTGCAGCAAACAAAAGACACAGGGTTAAAAGAAGGGATGAAATCTCAAGACACCTACGTGCTTACTTACAGGAGACTCACTTGAGATCCAAGGACACAGACAAACTACAAGCCGAAGGTGTGTGGACAAGTACACTGCACGAGTGAAACTGAAAAACAAACAATCAAACAAATGGATTCTGTTTGAGTCCCCTGAGACTGTCAGAAGAAAATAGCCCTATCTGGCAACCGTGAATTCTTTTTGTTTTGTTTCAGCCGTTCCCAGCCATTGATTTAGTGGTGCAGCAACATACTTCTCATTTTCTCTCACCTCAACAACTGAGTTGCTGTAATAATAAGCATCTGGGCCTTTGAAATCAGTGGATTTTATGATGTTCACGAATGTGAAGATCTAATAACTACCTAAAGAGGGATGTTTGGACACTCAAATAAACTCGTCACCCCACAATACACTCTTAGCTCCCAACTGCTCATGTCTAGAAATTGGTGTTCCTTTTTATTTGACCCTCCGTCCTATCGGAGGTGATCACGCTGAGGTCCTTCAAACATGGTGGTGAGCAAAGCAGCAAGTTTACTTTTCTCGTGACAACAGGCCCAGAGGAATGATACTTGTGGTCTTCAGGGAGCACTTAGTCAAAGAATGTGGCTAAATACAGATAGCAAGTTAGAAGGAGATGAAAGAGGACAGAGGATAGAGACACGGGATCAAGTCCCGGCACAACCATTTCCTGGTTTTTTAGGTACACGCGGCCGACTCGAACTGCAAGTGTCTCGGTAAACCCAGTGCTCTATCTACAGCCTAGATACTTTGCAGGACTTTTGGAAGCATAGTGTAGGAAAGTGATATAGGATAATTGGTTAACTGTTCTGTACACAAGGACAGATGGGCAGACAAAAAGATGATTGATTGATGATTGATAAATAGATAGACAGACAGATAGATAGATATAGGTACATATCGATTAACACAAAGCTACTGCTCATAACAAGGAGAGCAATGGTGAAAGCACATAGCAAAACTACAAACAAAAAAGAAGAATGGTGAAAGCACATAGCAAAACTACAAACAAAAAAGAAGAATGAAATCCAGTTTAAAAAGTGCAGTAAGCAGCCATAAGTAGAAAACAAATCCTATCATTTGCAATAACGTGGATGGAGCTAGAGGGTATTATGCTCAGTCAAATAGGCCAGGCGGAGAAATACATGTACCAAATGATTTCACTCATGTGTGGAGTATGATAACAAAGAAAAACTGAAGGAAAAGACAGCAGCAGACTCACAGAACCCGAGAGTGGACTAACAGTTACCAAAGAGAAAGGGACTGGGTAGGGTTTGTGGGAAGGGAGTAATAAGTGCGGGGAAAAAGAATGGGGGCATTAGGATTAGCATGTATAATGTGTAGGGTGGGGTGTCGTGGGCAGGGCTGTACAACACAGAGAAGACATGTAGTGATTCTACAGCATCTTAGTACATGCTGACGGAGAGCGGCTGTAAATGGGATTTGGGGTGACTTGGTGAAGAGGGTAGACAGAATAACATAATTTTCTGCATGTGATTGTATATTAATGAGAACAAAAAGAATTTCAAAGTGCAGAAAGAGCACAGCTCTCAAATATCAGAATAAAAGTACAGGCTTTGAGTGCTCCAATCAAAAGACACAGGGTTAGAAGAACTGATGAAAACTCAAGACCACCTACGTGCTCCGTTACTGGAGACTCACTTGAGATCCAAGGACACAGACAAACTACAAGCTGAAGGGGCGGGGACAGGTTCCCTACACAAGTGAACCTGAGAAACAAAGAAAGAAATGGATTCTCTTTTGGACCCCAGAGAGAGTCAGTAGAAAATAGCACTATCTAGCCACCGTGAATTCTTTTTGTTTGGTTTCAGCAGTGCTCAGGCATAGATTTCGTGGTGCAGCAACTTCCTTCTCATTTCCTCTCACCTCAACAAATGAATTGCTGTAATAATATGCGTCTGGGCTTTTAAAATCATTGCTTTTTATGATGTTCACGAATGTAAAGAAGTAATAACCACCTAAGGAGGGAAGTTTGGACCCTCAAATAAACACTTCACTCCACAACACACTCTTTGTTCCCAACTGCTCCTGTCCAGAAATAGGTGTTCCTTTATATTTGTCCCTCCACCTATCAGCAGTGATCACGCCAATGTCCCTCAAACATGGTGGTGTGCAAAGAACCAAGTACACTTTTCTTTCGACAACCGGACCAGACGAAGGATACTTGTGGTCTTCAGGGATCACTTACTCACTGAATGTGGCTAAATAAAGTCACCAAGTGAGCAGGAAGTATAAGAGGACAGAGGACAGAGATACAGGTTCAAGTCCTTTCACCTCCATTTACTGGTTTTGTAAGCACACGCGGCTGACTCTACCTGAAAGTGTATCGGTGAACACAGTGCTCTCCTTATGGCTTAGCTACCTTGCAAGATTTCTGGAAGCATAATGTAGGAAAGAGACATAGGCTATGTTGTTAACTGTTCTGTACAGAAGGATAGATGGGCAGACAAAAAGATGATGGATTCATAGATAGATAGGTACACAGATGACAGATGAAAGATAGATAGATAGGTACATAGATTAATAGATGATAGACATCATAGATAGATGATAGGAAGATAGATACATAGATAAATACATACATACATACATACATACATACATACAGAGACAGACAGACCATTAGATAGATAGATACAGATACATATCGATTGACACAAAGCTACTGTTCATAACCAGGAGTTGAATGGTGAATAACATAGCTAAACTACAAACAAAAAGGAAGAATGAAATCCAGTTTAAAAAGTGCAGTAAGCAGCCTTAAGAAGAAAACAAATACTACCATTTGCAATGACCTGGATGGAGCTAGACGGTAGTATGTTCAGACAAATAGTCCAGGAGTAGAAAGACAAGTACCAAGTGTTTTCACTCATGTGTGGAGTATAACAACAAAGAAAAACTGAAGGAAAAAAACAGCAGCAGACTCACAGAACCCGAGAGTTGACTAAAAGTTACCAAAGGGAAAAGGACTGGGCAGGGTGGGTCTGAAGGGAGGGATAAGTGTGAGGAGAAAGAATGGGGGCATTAGTTTTAGCATGTATAAAGCTTGGGGTCGAGGGGGCATGAGGAGTGCTGTTCAACACAGGGAAGGCTAGTAGAGATCATATAACATCTTACTACTCACTGATGGAGAGCGACTGTAACGGGGTCTGTTTGGAGGGACATGGTGAAGGGGTCTACAGCATCCAACTACGCAGATCGAGAGCGACTGAAGAGGTTTTTCAGGGGTACTTGGTGAAGGGGGTTGCATAGTAAACATAATGTTCTTCAAGTGATTTTAGCTTAATGATTAAAAAAATTCTTTAAGTGCAATAAGTGCACAGCTCTAAATCATCAGAATAAAAGGTCAGGCACTGAGTGCAGCAAACAAAAGACACAGGGTTAAAAGAAGGGATGAAATCTCAAGACACCTACGTGCTTACTTACAGGAGACTCACTTGAGATCCAAGGACACAGACAAACTACAAGCCGAAGGTGTGTGGACAAGTACACTGCACGAGTGAAACTGAAAAACAAACAATCAAACAAATGGATTCTGTTTGAGTCCCCTGAGACTGTCAGAAGAAAATAGCCCTATCTGGCAACCGTGAATTCTTTTTGTTTTGTTTCAGCCGTTCCCAGCCATTGATTTAGTGGTGCAGCAACATACTTCTCATTTTCTCTCACCTCAACAACTGAGTTGCTGTAATAATAAGCATCTGGGCCTTTGAAATCAGTGGATTTTATGATGTTCACGAATGTGAAGATCTAATAACTACCTAAAGAGGGATGTTTGGACACTCAAATAAACTCGTCACCCCACAATACACTCTTAGCTCCCAACTGCTCATGTCTAGAAATTGGTGTTCCTTTTTATTTGACCCTCCGTCCTATCGGAGGTGATCACGCTGAGGTCCTTCAAACATGGTGGTGAGCAAAGCAGCAAGTTTACTTTTCTCGTGACAACAGGCCCAGAGGAATGATACTTGTGGTCTTCAGGGAGCACTTAGTCAAAGAATGTGGCTAAATACAGATAGCAAGTTAGAAGGAGATGAAAGAGGACAGAGGATAGAGACACGGGATCAAGTCCCGGCACAACCATTTCCTGGTTTTTTAGGTACACGCGGCCGACTCGAACTGCAAGTGTCTCGGTAAACCCAGTGCTCTATCTACAGCCTAGATACTTTGCAGGACTTTTGGAAGCATAGTGTAGGAAAGTGATATAGGATAATTGGTTAACTGTTCTGTACACAAGGACAGATGGGCAGACAAAAAGATGATTGATTGATGATTGATAAATAGATAGACAGACAGATAGATAGATATAGGTACATATCGATTAACACAAAGCTACTGCTCATAACAAGGAGAGCAATGGTGAAAGCACATAGCAAAACTACAAACAAAAAAGAAGAATGGTGAAAGCACATAGCAAAACTACAAACAAAAAAGAAGAATGAAATCCAGTTTAAAAAGTGCAGTAAGCAGCCATAAGTAGAAAACAAATCCTATCATTTGCAATAACGTGGATGGAGCTAGAGGGTATTATGCTCAGTCAAATAGGCCAGGCGGAGAAATACATGTACCAAATGATTTCACTCATGTGTGGAGTATGATAACAAAGAAAAACTGAAGGAAAAGACAGCAGCAGACTCACAGAACCCGAGAGTGGACTAACAGTTACCAAAGAGAAAGGGACTGGGTAGGGTTTGTGGGAAGGGAGTAATAAGTGCGGGGAAAAAGAATGGGGGCATTAGGATTAGCATGTATAATGTGTAGGGTGGGGTGTCGTGGGCAGGGCTGTACAACACAGAGAAGACATGTAGTGATTCTACAGCATCTTAGTACATGCTGACGGAGAGCGGCTGTAAATGGGATTTGGGGTGACTTGGTGAAGAGGGTAGACAGAATAACATAATTTTCTGCATGTGATTGTATATTAATGAGAACAAAAAGAATTTCAAAGTGCAGAAAGAGCACAGCTCTCAAATATCAGAATAAAAGTACAGGCTTTGAGTGCTCCAATCAAAAGACACAGGGTTAGAAGAACTGATGAAAACTCAAGACCACCTACGTGCTCCGTTACTGGAGACTCACTTGAGATCCAAGGACACAGACAAACTACAAGCTGAAGGGGCGGGGACAGGTTCCCTACACAAGTGAACCTGAGAAACAAAGAAAGAAATGGATTCTCTTTTGGACCCCAGAGAGAGTCAGTAGAAAATAGCACTATCTAGCCACCGTGAATTCTTTTTGTTTGGTTTCAGCAGTGCTCAGGCATAGATTTCGTGGTGCAGCAACTTCCTTCTCATTTCCTCTCACCTCAACAAATGAATTGCTGTAATAATATGCGTCTGGGCTTTTAAAATCATTGCTTTTTATGATGTTCACGAATGTAAAGAAGTAATAACCACCTAAGGAGGGAAGTTTGGACCCTCAAATAA
Source organism: Manis pentadactyla (assembly GCF_030020395.1). Lineage (NCBI taxonomy): Eukaryota > Metazoa > Chordata > Mammalia > Pholidota > Manidae > Manis > Manis pentadactyla. The sequence goes on along the minus strand of NC_080031.1, from coordinate 43,244,654 downwards.
ACACTTCACTCCACAACACACTCTTTGTTCCCAACTGCTCCTGTCCAGAAATAGGTGTTCCTTTATATTTGTCCCTCCACCTATCAGCAGTGATCACGCCAATGTCCCTCAAACATGGTGGTGTGCAAAGAACCAAGTACACTTTTCTTTCGACAACCGGACCAGACGAAGGATACTTGTGGTCTTCAGGGATCACTTACTCACTGAATGTGGCTAAATAAAGTCACCAAGTGAGCAGGAAGTATAAGAGGACAGAGGACAGAGATACAGGTTCAAGTCCTTTCACCTCCATTTACTGGTTTTGTAAGCACACGCGGCTGACTCTACCTGAAAGTGTATCGGTGAACACAGTGCTCTCCTTATGGCTTAGCTACCTTGCAAGATTTCTGGAAGCATAATGTAGGAAAGAGACATAGGCTATGTTGTTAACTGTTCTGTACAGAAGGATAGATGGGCAGACAAAAAGATGATGGATTCATAGATAGATAGGTACACAGATGACAGATGAAAGATAGATAGATAGGTACATAGATTAATAGATGATAGACATCATAGATAGATGATAGGAAGATAGATACATAGATAAATACATACATACATACATACATACATACATACAGAGACAGACAGACCATTAGATAGATAGATACAGATACATATCGATTGACACAAAGCTACTGTTCATAACCAGGAGTTGAATGGTGAATAACATAGCTAAACTACAAACAAAAAGGAAGAATGAAATCCAGTTTAAAAAGTGCAGTAAGCAGCCTTAAGAAGAAAACAAATACTACCATTTGCAATGACCTGGATGGAGCTAGACGGTAGTATGTTCAGACAAATAGTCCAGGAGTAGAAAGACAAGTACCAAGTGTTTTCACTCATGTGTGGAGTATAACAACAAAGAAAAACTGAAGGAAAAAAACAGCAGCAGACTCACAGAACCCGAGAGTTGACTAAAAGTTACCAAAGGGAAAAGGACTGGGCAGGGTGGGTCTGAAGGGAGGGATAAGTGTGAGGAGAAAGAATGGGGGCATTAGTTTTAGCATGTATAAAGCTTGGGGTCGAGGGGGCATGAGGAGTGCTGTTCAACACAGGGAAGGCTAGTAGAGATCATATAACATCTTACTACTCACTGATGGAGAGCGACTGTAACGGGGTCTGTTTGGAGGGACATGGTGAAGGGGTCTACAGCATCCAACTACGCAGATCGAGAGCGACTGAAGAGGTTTTTCAGGGGTACTTGGTGAAGGGGGTTGCATAGTAAACATAATGTTCTTCAAGTGATTTTAGCTTAATGATTAAAAAAATTCTTTAAGTGCAATAAGTGCACAGCTCTAAATCATCAGAATAAAAGGTCAGGCACTGAGTGCAGCAAACAAAAGACACAGGGTTAAAAGAAGGGATGAAATCTCAAGACACCTACGTGCTTACTTACAGGAGACTCACTTGAGATCCAAGGACACAGACAAACTACAAGCCGAAGGTGTGTGGACAAGTACACTGCACGAGTGAAACTGAAAAACAAACAATCAAACAAATGGATTCTGTTTGAGTCCCCTGAGACTGTCAGAAGAAAATAGCCCTATCTGGCAACCGTGAATTCTTTTTGTTTTGTTTCAGCCGTTCCCAGCCATTGATTTAGTGGTGCAGCAACATACTTCTCATTTTCTCTCACCTCAACAACTGAGTTGCTGTAATAATAAGCATCTGGGCCTTTGAAATCAGTGGATTTTATGATGTTCACGAATGTGAAGATCTAATAACTACCTAAAGAGGGATGTTTGGACACTCAAATAAACTCGTCACCCCACAATACACTCTTAGCTCCCAACTGCTCATGTCTAGAAATTGGTGTTCCTTTTTATTTGACCCTCCGTCCTATCGGAGGTGATCACGCTGAGGTCCTTCAAACATGGTGGTGAGCAAAGCAGCAAGTTTACTTTTCTCGTGACAACAGGCCCAGAGGAATGATACTTGTGGTCTTCAGGGAGCACTTAGTCAAAGAATGTGGCTAAATACAGATAGCAAGTTAGAAGGAGATGAAAGAGGACAGAGGATAGAGACACGGGATCAAGTCCCGGCACAACCATTTCCTGGTTTTTTAGGTACACGCGGCCGACTCGAACTGCAAGTGTCTCGGTAAACCCAGTGCTCTATCTACAGCCTAGATACTTTGCAGGACTTTTGGAAGCATAGTGTAGGAAAGTGATATAGGATAATTGGTTAACTGTTCTGTACACAAGGACAGATGGGCAGACAAAAAGATGATTGATTGAGTGATTGATAAATAGATAGACAGACAGATAGATAGATATAGGTACATATCGATTAACACAAAGCTACTGCTCATAACAAGGAGAGCAATGGTGAAAGCACATAGCAAAACTACAAACAAAAAAGAAGAATGGTGAAAGCACATAGCAAAACTACAAACAAAAAAGAGGAATGAAATCCAGTTTAAAAAGTGCAGTAAGCAGCCATAAGAAGAAAACAAATCCTATCATTTGCAATAACGTGGATGGAGCTAGAGGGTATTATGCTCAGTCAAATAGGCCAGGCGGAGAAATACATGTACCAAATGATTTCACTCATGTGTGGAGTATGATAACAAAGAAAAACTGAAGGAAAAGACAGCAGCAGACTCACAGAACCCGAGAGTGGACTAACAGTTACCAAAGAGAAAGGGACTGGGTAGGGTTTGTGGGAAGGGAGTAATAAGTGCGGGGAAAAAGAATGGGGGCATTAGGATTAGCATGTATAATGTGTAGGGTGGGGTGTCATGGGTAGGGCTGTACAACACAGAGAAGACATGTAGTGATTCTACAGCATCTTAGTACATGCTGACGGAGAGCGGCTGTAAATGGGATTTGGGGTGACTTGGTGAAGAGGGTAGACAGAATAACATAATTTTCTGCATGTGATTGTATATTAATGAGAACAAAAAGAATTTCAAAGTGCAGAAAGAGCACAGCTCTCAAATATCAGAATAAAAGTACAGGCTTTGAGTGCTCCAATCAAAAGACACAGGGTTAGAAGAACTGATGAAAACTCAAGACCACCTACGTGCTCCGTTACTGGAGACTCACTTGAGATCCAAAGACACAGACAAACTACAAGCTGAAGGGGTGGGGACAGGTTCCCTACACAAGTGAACCTGAGAAACAAAGAAAGAAATGGATTCTCTTTTGGACCCCAGAGAGAGTCAGTAGAAAATAGCACTATCTAGCCACCGTGAATTCTTTTTGTTTGGTTTCAGCAGTGCTCAGGCATAGATTTCGTGGTGCAGCAACTTCCTTCTCATTTCCTCTCACCTCAACAAATGAATTGCTGTAATAATATGCGTCTGGGCTTTTAAAATCATTGCTTTTTATGATGTTCACGAATGTAAAGAAGTAATAACCACCTAAGGAGGGAAGTTTGGACCCTCAAATAAACACTTCACTCCACAACACACTCTTTGTTCCCAACTGCTCCTGTCCAGAAATAGGTGTTCCTTTATATTTGTCCCTCCACCTATCAGCAGTGATCACGCCAATGTCCCTCAAACATGGTGGTGTGCAAAGAACCAAGTACACTTTTCTTTCGACAACCGGACCAGACGAAGGATACTTGTGGTCTTCAGGGATCACTTACTCACTGAATGTGGCTAAATAAAGTCACCAAGTGAGCAGGAAGTATAAGAGGACAGAGGACAGAGATACAGGTTCAAGTCCTTTCACCTCCATTTACTGGTTTTGTAAGCACACGCGGCTGACTCTACCTGAAAGTGTATCGGTGAACACAGTGCTCTCCTTATGGCTTAGCTACCTTGCAAGATTTCTGGAAGCATAATGTAGGAAAGAGACATAGGCTATGTTGTTAACTGTTCTGTACAGAAGGATAGATGGGCAGACAAAAAGATGATGGATTCATAGATAGATAGGTACACAGATGACAGATGAAAGATAGATAGATAGGTACATAGATTAATAGATGATAGACATCATAGATAGATGATAGGAAGATAGATACATAGATAAATACATACATACATACATACATACATACATACAGAGACAGACAGACCATTAGATAGATAGATACAGATACATATCGATTGACACAAAGCTACTGTTCATAACCAGGAGTTGAATGGTGAATAACATAGCTAAACTACAAACAAAAAGGAAGAATGAAATCCAGTTTAAAAAGTGCAGTAAGCAGCCTTAAGAAGAAAACAAATACTACCATTTGCAATGACCTGGATGGAGCTAGACGGTAGTATGTTCAGACAAATAGTCCAGGAGTAGAAAGACAAGTACCAAGTGTTTTCACTCATGTGTGGAGTATAACAACAAAGAAAAACTGAAGGAAAAAAACAGCAGCAGACTCACAGAACCCGAGAGTTGACTAAAAGTTACCAAAGGGAAAAGGACTGGGCAGGGTGGGTCTGAAGGGAGGGATAAGTGTGAGGAGAAAGAATGGGGGCATTAGTTTTAGCATGTATAAAGCTTGGGGTCGAGGGGGCATGAGGAGTGCTGTTCAACACAGGGAAGGCTAGTAGAGATCATATAACATCTTACTACTCACTGATGGAGAGCGACTGTAACGGGGTCTGTTTGGAGGGACATGGTGAAGGGGTCTACAGCATCCAACTACGCAGATCGAGAGCGACTGAAGAGGTTTTTCAGGGGTACTTGGTGAAGGGGGTTGCATAGTAAACATAATGTTCTTCAAGTGATTTTAGCTTAATGATTAAAAAAATTCTTTAAGTGCAATAAGTGCACAGCTCTAAATCATCAGAATAAAAGGTCAGGCACTGAGTGCAGCAAACAAAAGACACAGGGTTAAAAGAAGGGATGAAATCTCAAGACACCTACGTGCTTACTTACAGGAGACTCACTTGAGATCCAAGGACACAGACAAACTACAAGCCGAAGGTGTGTGGACAAGTACACTGCACGAGTGAAACTGAAAAACAAACAATCAAACAAATGGATTCTGTTTGAGTCCCCTGAGACTGTCAGAAGAAAATAGCCCTATCTGGCAACCGTGAATTCTTTTTGTTTTGTTTCAGCCGTTCCCAGCCATTGATTTAGTGGTGCAGCAACATACTTCTCATTTTCTCTCACCTCAACAACTGAGTTGCTGTAATAATAAGCATCTGGGCCTTTGAAATCAGTGGATTTTATGATGTTCACGAATGTGAAGATCTAATAACTACCTAAAGAGGGATGTTTGGACACTCAAATAAACTCGTCACCCCACAATACACTCTTAGCTCCCAACTGCTCATGTCTAGAAATTGGTGTTCCTTTTTATTTGACCCTCCGTCCTATCGGAGGTGATCACGCTGAGGTCCTTCAAACATGGTGGTGAGCAAAGCAGCAAGTTTACTTTTCTCGTGACAACAGGCCCAGAGGAATGATACTTGTGGTCTTCAGGGAGCACTTAGTCAAAGAATGTGGCTAAATACAGATAGCAAGTTAGAAGGAGATGAAAGAGGACAGAGGATAGAGACACGGGATCAAGTCCCGGCACAACCATTTCCTGGTTTTTTAGGTACACGCGGCCGACTCGAACTGCAAGTGTCTCGGTAAACCCAGTGCTCTATCTACAGCCTAGATACTTTGCAGGACTTTTGGAAGCATAGTGTAGGAAAGTGATATAGGATAATTGGTTAACTGTTCTGTACACAAGGACAGATGGGCAGACAAAAAGATGATTGATTGATGATTGATAAATAGATAGACAGACAGATAGATAGATATAGGTACATATCGATTAACACAAAGCTACTGCTCATAACAAGGAGAGCAATGGTGAAAGCACATAGCAAAACTACAAACAAAAAAGAAGAATGGTGAAAGCACATAGCAAAACTACAAACAAAAAAGAAGAATGAAATCCAGTTTAAAAAGTGCAGTAAGCAGCCATAAGTAGAAAACAAATCCTATCATTTGCAATAACGTGGATGGAGCTAGAGGGTATTATGCTCAGTCAAATAGGCCAGGCGGAGAAATACATGTACCAAATGATTTCACTCATGTGTGGAGTATGATAACAAAGAAAAACTGAAGGAAAAGACAGCAGCAGACTCACAGAACCCGAGAGTGGACTAACAGTTACCAAAGAGAAAGGGACTGGGTAGGGTTTGTGGGAAGGGAGTAATAAGTGCGGGGAAAAAGAATGGGGGCATTAGGATTAGCATGTATAATGTGTAGGGTGGGGTGTCGTGGGCAGGGCTGTACAACACAGAGAAGACATGTAGTGATTCTACAGCATCTTAGTACATGCTGACGGAGAGCGGCTGTAAATGGGATTTGGGGTGACTTGGTGAAGAGGGTAGACAGAATAACATAATTTTCTGCATGTGATTGTATATTAATGAGAACAAAAAGAATTTCAAAGTGCAGAAAGAGCACAGCTCTCAAATATCAGAATAAAAGTACAGGCTTTGAGTGCTCCAATCAAAAGACACAGGGTTAGAAGAACTGATGAAAACTCAAGACCACCTACGTGCTCCGTTACTGGAGACTCACTTGAGATCCAAGGACACAGACAAACTACAAGCTGAAGGGGCGGGGACAGGTTCCCTACACAAGTGAACCTGAGAAACAAAGAAAGAAATGGATTCTCTTTTGGACCCCAGAGAGAGTCAGTAGAAAATAGCACTATCTAGCCACCGTGAATTCTTTTTGTTTGGTTTCAGCAGTGCTCAGGCATAGATTTCGTGGTGCAGCAACTTCCTTCTCATTTCCTCTCACCTCAACAAATGAATTGCTGTAATAATATGCGTCTGGGCTTTTAAAATCATTGCTTTTTATGATGTTCACGAATGTAAAGAAGTAATAACCACCTAAGGAGGGAAGTTTGGACCCTCAAATAAACACTTCACTCCACAACACACTCTTTGTTCCCAACTGCTCCTGTCCAGAAATAGGTGTTCCTTTATATTTGTCCCTCCACCTATCAGCAGTGATCACGCCAATGTCCCTCAAACATGGTGGTGTGCAAAGAACCAAGTACACTTTTCTTTCGACAACCGGACCAGACGAAGGATACTTGTGGTCTTCAGGGATCACTTACTCACTGAATGTGGCTAAATAAAGTCACCAAGTGAGCAGGAAGTATAAGAGGACAGAGGACAGAGATACAGGTTCAAGTCCTTTCACCTCCATTTACTGGTTTTGTAAGCACACGCGGCTGACTCTACCTGAAAGTGTATCGGTGAACACAGTGCTCTCCTTATGGCTTAGCTACCTTGCAAGATTTCTGGAAGCATAATGTAGGAAAGAGACATAGGCTATGTTGTTAACTGTTCTGTACAGAAGGATAGATGGGCAGACAAAAAGATGATGGATTCATAGATAGATAGGTACACAGATGACAGATGAAAGATAGATAGATAGGTACATAGATTAATAGATGATAGACATCATAGATAGATGATAGGAAGATAGATACATAGATAAATACATACATACATACATACATACATACATACAGAGACAGACAGACCATTAGATAGATAGATACAGATACATATCGATTGACACAAAGCTACTGTTCATAACCAGGAGTTGAATGGTGAATAACATAGCTAAACTACAAACAAAAAGGAAGAATGAAATCCAGTTTAAAAAGTGCAGTAAGCAGCCTTAAGAAGAAAACAAATACTACCATTTGCAATGACCTGGATGGAGCTAGACGGTAGTATGTTCAGACAAATAGTCCAGGAGTAGAAAGACAAGTACCAAGTGTTTTCACTCATGTGTGGAGTATAACAACAAAGAAAAACTGAAGGAAAAAAACAGCAGCAGACTCACAGAACCCGAGAGTTGACTAAAAGTTACCAAAGGGAAAAGGACTGGGCAGGGTGGGTCTGAAGGGAGGGATAAGTGTGAGGAGAAAGAATGGGGGCATTAGTTTTAGCATGTATAAAGCTTGGGGTCGAGGGGGCATGAGGAGTGCTGTTCAACACAGGGAAGGCTAGTAGAGATCATATAACATCTTACTACTCACTGATGGAGAGCGACTGTAACGGGGTCTGTTTGGAGGGACATGGTGAAGGGGTCTACAGCATCCAACTACGCAGATCGAGAGCGACTGAAGAGGTTTTTCAGGGGTACTTGGTGAAGGGGGTTGCATAGTAAACATAATGTTCTTCAAGTGATTTTAGCTTAATGATTAAAAAAATTCTTTAAGTGCAATAAGTGCACAGCTCTAAATCATCAGAATAAAAGGTCAGGCACTGAGTGCAGCAAACAAAAGACACAGGGTTAAAAGAAGGGATGAAATCTCAAGACACCTACGTGCTTACTTACAGGAGACTCACTTGAGATCCAAGGACACAGACAAACTACAAGCCGAAGGTGTGTGGACAAGTACACTGCACGAGTGAAACTGAAAAACAAACAATCAAACAAATGGATTCTGTTTGAGTCCCCTGAGACTGTCAGAAGAAAATAGCCCTATCTGGCAACCGTGAATTCTTTTTGTTTTGTTTCAGCCGTTCCCAGCCATTGATTTAGTGGTGCAGCAACATACTTCTCATTTTCTCTCACCTCAACAACTGAGTTGCTGTAATAATAAGCATCTGGGCCTTTGAAATCAGTGGATTTTATGATGTTCACGAATGTGAAGATCTAATAACTACCTAAAGAGGGATGTTTGGACACTCAAATAAACTCGTCACCCCACAATACACTCTTAGCTCCCAACTGCTCATGTCTAGAAATTGGTGTTCCTTTTTATTTGACCCTCCGTCCTATCGGAGGTGATCACGCTGAGGTCCTTCAAACATGGTGGTGAGCAAAGCAGCAAGTTTACTTTTCTCGTGACAACAGGCCCAGAGGAATGATACTTGTGGTCTTCAGGGAGCACTTAGTCAAAGAATGTGGCTAAATACAGATAGCAAGTTAGAAGGAGATGAAAGAGGACAGAGGATAGAGACACGGGATCAAGTCCCGGCACAACCATTTCCTGGTTTTTTAGGTACACGCGGCCGACTCGAACTGCAAGTGTCTCGGTAAACCCAGTGCTCTATCTACAGCCTAGATACTTTGCAGGACTTTTGGAAGCATAGTGTAGGAAAGTGATATAGGATAATTGGTTAACTGTTCTGTACACAAGGACAGATGGGCAGACAAAAAGATGATTGATTGATGATTGATAAATAGATAGACAGACAGATAGATAGATATAGGTACATATCGATTAACACAAAGCTACTGCTCATAACAAGGAGAGCAATGGTGAAAGCACATAGCAAAACTACAAACAAAAAAGAAGAATGGTGAAAGCACATAGCAAAACTACAAACAAAAAAGAAGAATGAAATCCAGTTTAAAAAGTGCAGTAAGCAGCCATAAGTAGAAAACAAATCCTATCATTTGCAATAACGTGGATGGAGCTAGAGGGTATTATGCTCAGTCAAATAGGCCAGGCGGAGAAATACATGTACCAAATGATTTCACTCATGTGTGGAGTATGATAACAAAGAAAAACTGAAGGAAAAGACAGCAGCAGACTCACAGAACCCGAGAGTGGACTAACAGTTACCAAAGAGAAAGGGACTGGGTAGGGTTTGTGGGAAGGGAGTAATAAGTGCGGGGAAAAAGAATGGGGGCATTAGGATTAGCATGTATAATGTGTAGGGTGGGGTGTCGTGGGCAGGGCTGTACAACACAGAGAAGACATGTAGTGATTCTACAGCATCTTAGTACATGCTGACGGAGAGCGGCTGTAAATGGGATTTGGGGTGACTTGGTGAAGAGGGTAGACAGAATAACATAATTTTCTGCATGTGATTGTATATTAATGAGAACAAAAAGAATTTCAAAGTGCAGAAAGAGCACAGCTCTCAAATATCAGAATAAAAGTACAGGCTTTGAGTGCTCCAATCAAAAGACACAGGGTTAGAAGAACTGATGAAAACTCAAGACCACCTACGTGCTCCGTTACTGGAGACTCACTTGAGATCCAAGGACACAGACAAACTACAAGCTGAAGGGGCGGGGACAGGTTCCCTACACAAGTGAACCTGAGAAACAAAGAAAGAAATGGATTCTCTTTTGGACCCCAGAGAGAGTCAGTAGAAAATAGCACTATCTAGCCACCGTGAATTCTTTTTGTTTGGTTTCAGCAGTGCTCAGGCATAGATTTCGTGGTGCAGCAACTTCCTTCTCATTTCCTCTCACCTCAACAAATGAATTGCTGTAATAATATGCGTCTGGGCTTTTTAAATCATTGCTTTTTATGATGTTCACGAATGTAAAGAAGTAATAACCACCTAAGGAGGGAAGTTTGGACCCTCAAATAAACACTTCACTCCACAACACACTCTTTGTTCCCAACTGCTCCTGTCCAGAAATAGGTGTTCCTTTATATTTGTCCCTCCACCTATCAGCAGTGATCACGCCAATGTCCCTCAAACATGGTGGTGTGCAAAGAACCAAGTACACTTTTCTTTCGACAACCGGACCAGACGAAGGATACTTGTGGTCTTCAGGGATCACTTACTCACTGAATGTGGCTAAATAAAGTCACCAAGTGAGCAGGAAGTATAAGAGGACAGAGGACAGAGATACAGGTTCAAGTCCTTTCACCTCCATTTACTGGTTTTGTAAGCACACGCGGCTGACTCTACCTGAAAGTGTATCGGTGAACACAGTGCTCTCCTTATGGCTTAGCTACCTTGCAAGATTTCTGGAAGCATAATGTAGGAAAGAGACATAGGCTATGTTGTTAACTGTTCTGTACAGAAGGATAGATGGGCAGACAAAAAGATGATGGATTCATAGATAGATAGGTACACAGATGACAGATGAAAGATAGATAGATAGGTACATAGATTAATAGATGATAGACATCATAGATAGATGATAGGAAGATAGATACATAGATAAATACATACATACATACATACATACATACATACAGAGACAGACAGACCATTAGATAGATAGATACAGATACATATCGATTGACACAAAGCTACTGTTCATAACCAGGAGTTGAATGGTGAATAACATAGCTAAACTACAAACAAAAAGGAAGAATGAAATCCAGTTTAAAAAGTGCAGTAAGCAGCCTTAAGAAGAAAACAAATACTACCATTTGCAATGACCTGGATGGAGCTAGACGGTAGTATGTTCAGACAAATAGTCCAGGAGTAGAAAGACAAGTACCAAGTGTTTTCACTCATGTGTGGAGTATAACAACAAAGAAAAACTGAAGGAAAAAAACAGCAGCAGACTCACAGAACCCGAGAGTTGACTAAAAGTTACCAAAGGGAAAAGGACTGGGCAGGGTGGGTCTGAAGGGAGGGATAAGTGTGAGGAGAAAGAATGGGGGCATTAGTTTTAGCATGTATAAAGCTTGGGGTCGAGGGGGCATGAGGAGTGCTGTTCAACACAGGGAAGGCTAGTAGAGATCATATAACATCTTACTACTCACTGATGGAGAGCGACTGTAACGGGGTCTGTTTGGAGGGACATGGTGAAGGGGTCTACAGCATCCAACTACGCAGATCGAGAGCGACTGAAGAGGTTTTTCAGGGATACTTGGTGAAGGGGGTTGCATAGTAAACATAATGTTCTTCAAGTGATTTTAGCTTAATGATTAAAAAAATTCTTTAAGTGCAATAAGTGCACAGCTCTAAATCATCAGAATAAAAGGTCAGGCACTGAGTGCAGCAAACAAAAGACACAGGGTTAAAAGAAGGGATGAAATCTCAAGACACCTACGTGCTTACTTACAGGAGACTCACTTGAGATCCAAGGACACAGACAAACTACAAGCCGAAGGTGTGTGGACAAGTACACTGCACGAGTGAAACTGAAAAACAAACAATCAAACAAATGGATTCTGTTTGAGTCCCCTGAGACTGTCAGAAGAAAATAGCCCTATCTGGCAACCGTGAATTCTTTTTGTTTTGTTTCAGCCGTTCCCAGCCATTGATTTAGTGGTGCAGCAACATACTTCTCATTTTCTCTCACCTCAACAACTGAGTTGCTGTAATAATAAGCATCTGGGCCTTTGAAATCAGTGGATTTTATGATGTTCACGAATGTGAAGATCTAATAACTACCTAAAGAGGGATGTTTGGACACTCAAATAAACTCGTCACCCCACAATACACTCTTAGCTCCCAACTGCTCATGTCTAGAAATTGGTGTTCCTTTTTATTTGACCCTCCGTCCTATCGGAGGTGATCACGCTGAGGTCCTTCAAACATGGTGGTGAGCAAAGCAGCAAGTTTACTTTTCTCGTGACAACAGGCCCAGAGGAATGATACTTGTGGTCTTCAGGGAGCACTTAGTCAAAGAATGTGGCTAAATACAGATAGCAAGTTAGAAGGAGATGAAAGAGGACAGAGGATAGAGACACGGGATCAAGTCCCGGCACAACCATTTCCTGGTTTTTTAGGTACACGCGGCCGACTCGAACTGCAAGTGTCTCGGTAAACCCAGTGCTCTATCTACAGCCTAGATACTTTGCAGGACTTTTGGAAGCATAGTGTAGGAAAGTGATATAGGATAATTGGTTAACTGTTCTGTACACAAGGACAGATGGGCAGACAAAAAGATGATTGATTGATGATTGATAAATAGATAGACAGACAGATAGATAGATATAGGTACATATCGATTAACACAAAGCTACTGCTCATAACAAGGAGAGCAATGGTGAAAGCACATAGCAAAACTACAAACAAAAAAGAAGAATGGTGAAAGCACATAGCAAAACTACAAACAAAAAAGAAGAATGAAATCCAGTTTAAAAAGTGCAGTAAGCAGCCATAAGTAGAAAACAAATCCTATCATTTGCAATAACGTGGATGGAGCTAGAGGGTATTATGCTCAGTCAAATAGGCCAGGCGGAGAAATACATGTACCAAATGATTTCACTCATGTGTGGAGTATGATAACAAAGAAAAACTGAAGGAAAAGACAGCAGCAGACTCACAGAACCCGAGAGTGGACTAACAGTTACCAAAGAGAAAGGGACTGGGTAGGGTTTGTGGGAAGGGAGTAATAAGTGCGGGGAAAAAGAATGGGGGCATTAGGATTAGCATGTATAATGTGTAGGGTGGGGTGTCGTGGGCAGGGCTGTACAACACAGAGAAGACATGTAGTGATTCTACAGCATCTTAGTACATGCTGACGGAGAGCGGCTGTAAATGGGATTTGGGGTGACTTGGTGAAGAGGGTAGACAGAATAACATAATTTTCTGCATGTGATTGTATATTAATGAGAACAAAAAGAATTTCAAAGTGCAGAAAGAGCACAGCTCTCAAATATCAGAATAAAAGTACAGGCTTTGAGTGCTCCAATCAAAAGACACAGGGTTAGAAGAACTGATGAAAACTCAAGACCACCTACGTGCTCCGTTACTGGAGACTCACTTGAGATCCAAGGACACAGACAAACTACAAGCTGAAGGGGCGGGGACAGGTTCCCTACACAAGTGAACCTGAGAAACAAAGAAAGAAATGGATTCTCTTTTGGACCCCAGAGAGAGTCAGTAGAAAATAGCACTATCTAGCCACCGTGAATTCTTTTTGTTTGGTTTCAGCAGTGCTCAGGCATAGATTTCGTGGTGCAGCAACTTCCTTCTCATTTCCTCTCACCTCAACAAATGAATTGCTGTAATAATATGCGTCTGGGCTTTTTAAATCATTGCTTTTTATGATGTTCACGAATGTAAAGAAGTAATAACCACCTAAGGAGGGAAGTTTGGACCCTCAAATAAACACTTCACTCCACAACACACTCTTTGTTCCCAACTGCTCCTGTCCAGAAATAGGTGTTCCTTTATATTTGTCCCTCCACCTATCAGCAGTGATCACGCCAATGTCCCTCAAACATGGTGGTGTGCAAAGAACCAAGTACACTTTTCTTTCGACAACCGGACCAGACGAAGGATACTTGTGGTCTTCAGGGATCACTTACTCACTGAATGTGGCTAAATAAAGTCACCAAGTGAGCAGGAAGTATAAGAGGACAGAGGACAGAGATACAGGTTCAAGTCCTTTCACCTCCATTTACTGGTTTTGTAAGCACACGCGGCTGACTCTACCTGAAAGTGTATCGGTGAACACAGTGCTCTCCTTATGGCTTAGCTACCTTGCAAGATTTCTGGAAGCATAATGTAGGAAAGAGACATAGGCTATGTTGTTAACTGTTCTGTACAGAAGGATAGATGGGCAGACAAAAAGATGATGGATTCATAGATAGATAGGTACACAGATGACAGATGAAAGATAGATAGATAGGTACATAGATTAATAGATGATAGACATCATAGATAGATGATAGGAAGATAGATACATAGATAAATACATACATACATACATACATACATACATACAGAGACAGACAGACCATTAGATAGATAGATACAGATACATATCGATTGACACAAAGCTACTGTTCATAACCAGGAGTTGAATGGTGAATAACATAGCTAAACTACAAACAAAAAGGAAGAATGAAATCCAGTTTAAAAAGTGCAGTAAGCAGCCTTAAGAAGAAAACAAATACTACCATTTGCAATGACCTGGATGGAGCTAGACGGTAGTATGTTCAGACAAATAGTCCAGGAGTAGAAAGACAAGTACCAAGTGTTTTCACTCATGTGTGGAGTATAACAACAAAGAAAAACTGAAGGAAAAAAACAGCAGCAGACTCACAGAACCCGAGAGTTGACTAAAAGTTACCAAAGGGAAAAGGACTGGGCAGGGTGGGTCTGAAGGGAGGGATAAGTGTGAGGAGAAAGAATGGGGGCATTAGTTTTAGCATGTATAAAGCTTGGGGTCGAGGGGGCATGAGGAGTGCTGTTCAACACAGGGAAGGCTAGTAGAGATCATATAACATCTTACTACTCACTGATGGAGAGCGACTGTAACGGGGTCTGTTTGGAGGGACATGGTGAAGGGGTCTACAGCATCCAACTACGCAGATCGAGAGCGACTGAAGAGGTTTTTCAGGGGTACTTGGTGAAGGGGGTTGCATAGTAAACATAATGTTCTTCAAGTGATTTTAGCTTAATGATTAAAAAAATTCTTTAAGTGCAATAAGTGCACAGCTCTAAATCATCAGAATAAAAGGTCAGGCACTGAGTGCAGCAAACAAAAGACACAGGGTTAAAAGAAGGGATGAAATCTCAAGACACCTACGTGCTTACTTACAGGAGACTCACTTGAGATCCAAGGACACAGACAAACTACAAGCCGAAGGTGTGTGGACAAGTACACTGCACGAGTGAAACTGAAAAACAAACAATCAAACAAATGGATTCTGTTTGAGTCCCCTGAGACTGTCAGAAGAAAATAGCCCTATCTGGCAACCGTGAATTCTTTTTGTTTTGTTTCAGCCGTTCCCAGCCATTGATTTAGTGGTGCAGCAACATACTTCTCATTTTCTCTCACCTCAACAACTGAGTTGCTGTAATAATAAGCATCTGGGCCTTTGAAATCAGTGGATTTTATGATGTTCACGAATGTGAAGATCTAATAACTACCTAAAGAGGGATGTTTGGACACTCAAATAAACTCGTCACCCCACAATACACTCTTAGCTCCCAACTGCTCATGTCTAGAAATTGGTGTTCCTTTTTATTTGACCCTCCGTCCTATCGGAGGTGATCACGCTGAGGTCCTTCAAACATGGTGGTGAGCAAAGCAGCAAGTTTACTTTTCTCGTGACAACAGGCCCAGAGGAATGATACTTGTGGTCTTCAGGGAGCACTTAGTCAAAGAATGTGGCTAAATACAGATAGCAAGTTAGAAGGAGATGAAAGAGGACAGAGGATAGAGACACGGGATCAAGTCCCGGCACAACCATTTCCTGGTTTTTTAGGTACACGCGGCCGACTCGAACTGCAAGTGTCTCGGTAAACCCAGTGCTCTATCTACAGCCTAGATACTTTGCAGGACTTTTGGAAGCATAGTGTAGGAAAGTGATATAGGATAATTGGTTAACTGTTCTGTACACAAGGACAGATGGGCAGACAAAAAGATGATTGATTGATGATTGATAAATAGATAGACAGACAGATAGATAGATATAGGTACATATCGATTAACACAAAGCTACTGCTCATAACAAGGAGAGCAATGGTGAAAGCACATAGCAAAACTACAAACAAAAAAGAAGAATGGTGAAAGCACATAGCAAAACTACAAACAAAAAAGAAGAATGAAATCCAGTTTAAAAAGTGCAGTAAGCAGCCATAAGTAGAAAACAAATCCTATCATTTGCAATAACGTGGATGGAGCTAGAGGGTATTATGCTCAGTCAAATAGGCCAGGCGGAGAAATACATGTACCAAATGATTTCACTCATGTGTGGAGTATGATAACAAAGAAAAACTGAAGGAAAAGACAGCAGCAGACTCACAGAACCCGAGAGTGGACTAACAGTTACCAAAGAGAAAGGGACTGGGTAGGGTTTGTGGGAAGGGAGTAATAAGTGCGGGGAAAAAGAATGGGGGCATTAGGATTAGCATGTATAATGTGTAGGGTGGGGTGTCGTGGGCAGGGCTGTACAACACAGAGAAGACATGTAGTGATTCTACAGCATCTTAGTACATGCTGACGGAGAGCGGCTGTAAATGGGATTTGGGGTGACTTGGTGAAGAGGGTAGACAGAATAACATAATTTTCTGCATGTGATTGTATATTAATGAGAACAAAAAGAATTTCAAAGTGCAGAAAGAGCACAGCTCTCAAATATCAGAATAAAAGTACAGGCTTTGAGTGCTCCAATCAAAAGACACAGGGTTAGAAGAACTGATGAAAACTCAAGACCACCTACGTGCTCCGTTACTGGAGACTCACTTGAGATCCAAGGACACAGACAAACTACAAGCTGAAGGGGCGGGGACAGGTTCCCTACACAAGTGAACCTGAGAAACAAAGAAAGAAATGGATTCTCTTTTGGACCCCAGAGAGAGTCAGTAGAAAATAGCACTATCTAGCCACCGTGAATTCTTTTTGTTTGGTTTCAGCAGTGCTCAGGCATAGATTTCGTGGTGCAGCAACTTCCTTCTCATTTCCTCTCACCTCAACAAATGAATTGCTGTAATAATATGCGTCTGGGCTTTTTAAATCATTGCTTTTTATGATGTTCACGAATGTAAAGAAGTAATAACCACCTAAGGAGGGAAGTTTGGACCCTCAAATAAACACTTCACTCCACAACACACTCTTTGTTCCCAACTGCTCCTGTCCAGAAATAGGTGTTCCTTTATATTTGTCCCTCCACCTATCAGCAGTGATCACGCCAATGTCCCTCAAACATGGTGGTGTGCAAAGAACCAAGTACACTTTTCTTTCGACAACCGGACCAGACGAAGGATACTTGTGGTCTTCAGGGATCACTTACTCACTGAATGTGGCTAAATAAAGTCACCAAGTGAGCAGGAAGTATAAGAGGACAGAGGACAGAGATACAGGTTCAAGTCCTTTCACCTCCATTTACTGGTTTTGTAAGCACACGCGGCTGACTCTACCTGAAAGTGTATCGGTGAACACAGTGCTCTCCTTATGGCTTAGCTACCTTGCAAGATTTCTGGAAGCATAATGTAGGAAAGAGACATAGGCTATGTTGTTAACTGTTCTGTACAGAAGGATAGATGGGCAGACAAAAAGATGATGGATTCATAGATAGATAGGTACACAGATGACAGATGAAAGATAGATAGATAGGTACATAGATTAATAGATGATAGACATCATAGATAGATGATAGGAAGATAGATACATAGATAAATACATACATACATACATACATACATACAGAGACAGACAGACCATTAGATAGATAGATACAGATACATATCGATTGACACAAAGCTACTGTTCATAACCAGGAGTTGAATGGTGAATAACATAGCTAAACTACAAACAAAAAGGAAGAATGAAATCCAGTTTAAAAAGTGCAGTAAGCAGCCTTAAGAAGAAAACAAATACTACCATTTGCAATGACCTGGATGGAGCTAGACGGTAGTATGTTCAGACAAATAGTCCAGGAGTAGAAAGACAAGTACCAAGTGTTTTCACTCATGTGTGGAGTATAACAACAAAGAAAAACTGAAGGAAAAAAACAGCAGCAGACTCACAGAACCCGAGAGTTGACTAAAAGTTACCAAAGGGAAAAGGACTGGGCAGGGTGGGTCTGAAGGGAGGGATAAGTGTGAGGAGAAAGAATGGGGGCATTAGTTTTAGCATGTATAAAGCTTGGGGTCGAGGGGGCATGAGGAGTGCTGTTCAACACAGGGAAGGCTAGTAGAGATCATATAACATCTTACTACTCACTGATGGAGAGCGACTGTAACGGGGTCTGTTTGGAGGGACATGGTGAAGGGGTCTACAGCATCCAACTACGCAGATCGAGAGCGACTGAAGAGGTTTTTCAGGGGTACTTGGTGAAGGGGGTTGCATAGTAAACATAATGTTCTTCAAGTGATTTTAGCTTAATGATTAAAAAAATTCTTTAAGTGCAATAAGTGCACAGCTCTAAATCATCAGAATAAAAGGTCAGGCACTGAGTGCAGCAAACAAAAGACACAGGGTTAAAAGAAGGGATGAAATCTCAAGACACCTACGTGCTTACTTACAGGAGACTCACTTGAGATCCAAGGACACAGACAAACTACAAGCCGAAGGTGTGTGGACAAGTACACTGCACGAGTGAAACTGAAAAACAAACAATCAAACAAATGGATTCTGTTTGAGTCCCCTGAGACTGTCAGAAGAAAATAGCCCTATCTGGCAACCGTGAATTCTTTTTGTTTTGTTTCAGCCGTTCCCAGCCATTGATTTAGTGGTGCAGCAACATACTTCTCATTTTCTCTCACCTCAACAACTGAGTTGCTGTAATAATAAGCATCTGGGCCTTTGAAATCAGTGGATTTTATGATGTTCACGAATGTGAAGATCTAATAACTACCTAAAGAGGGATGTTTGGACACTCAAATAAACTCGTCACCCCACAATACACTCTTAGCTCCCAACTGCTCATGTCTAGAAATTGGTGTTCCTTTTTATTTGACCCTCCGTCCTATCGGAGGTGATCACGCTGAGGTCCTTCAAACATGGTGGTGAGCAAAGCAGCAAGTTTACTTTTCTCGTGACAACAGGCCCAGAGGAATGATACTTGTGGTCTTCAGGGAGCACTTAGTCAAAGAATGTGGCTAAATACAGATAGCAAGTTAGAAGGAGATGAAAGAGGACAGAGGATAGAGACACGGGATCAAGTCCCGGCACAACCATTTCCTGGTTTTTTAGGTACACGCGGCCGACTCGAACTGCAAGTGTCTCGGTAAACCCAGTGCTCTATCTACAGCCTAGATACTTTGCAGGACTTTTGGAAGCATAGTGTAGGAAAGTGATATAGGATAATTGGTTAACTGTTCTGTACACAAGGACAGATGGGCAGACAAAAAGATGATTGATTGATGATTGATAAATAGATAGACAGACAGATAGATAGATATAGGTACATATCGATTAACACAAAGCTACTGCTCATAACAAGGAGAGCAATGGTGAAAGCACATAGCAAAACTACAAACAAAAAAGAAGAATGGTGAAAGCACATAGCAAAACTACAAACAAAAAAGAAGAATGAAATCCAGTTTAAAAAGTGCAGTAAGCAGCCATAAGTAGAAAACAAATCCTATCATTTGCAATAACGTGGATGGAGCTAGAGGGTATTATGCTCAGTCAAATAGGCCAGGCGGAGAAATACATGTACCAAATGATTTCACTCATGTGTGGAGTATGATAACAAAGAAAAACTGAAGGAAAAGACAGCAGCAGACTCACAGAACCCGAGAGTGGACTAACAGTTACCAAAGAGAAAGGGACTGGGTAGGGTTTGTGGGAAGGGAGTAATAAGTGCGGGGAAAAAGAATGGGGGCATTAGGATTAGCATGTATAATGTGTAGGGTGGGGTGTCGTGGGCAGGGCTGTACAACACAGAGAAGACATGTAGTGATTCTACAGCATCTTAGTACATGCTGACGGAGAGCGGCTGTAAATGGGATTTGGGGTGACTTGGTGAAGAGGGTAGACAGAATAACATAATTTTCTGCATGTGATTGTATATTAATGAGAACAAAAAGAATTTCAAAGTGCAGAAAGAGCACAGCTCTCAAATATCAGAATAAAAGTACAGGCTTTGAGTGCTCCAATCAAAAGACACAGGGTTAGAAGAACTGATGAAAACTCAAGACCACCTACGTGCTCCGTTACTGGAGACTCACTTGAGATCCAAGGACACAGACAAACTACAAGCTGAAGGGGCGGGGACAGGTTCCCTACACAAGTGAACCTGAGAAACAAAGAAAGAAATGGATTCTCTTTTGGACCCCAGAGAGAGTCAGTAGAAAATAGCACTATCTAGCCACCGTGAATTCTTTTTGTTTGGTTTCAGCAGTGCTCAGGCATAGATTTCGTGGTGCAGCAACTTCCTTCTCATTTCCTCTCACCTCAACAAATGAATTGCTGTAATAATATGCGTCTGGGCTTTTAAAATCATTGCTTTTTATGATGTTCACGAATGTAAAGAAGTAATAACCACCTAAGGAGGGAAGTTTGGACCCTCAAATAAACACTTCACTCCACAACACACTCTTTGTTCCCAACTGCTCCTGTCCAGAAATAGGTGTTCCTTTATATTTGTCCCTCCACCTATCAGCAGTGATCACGCCAATGTCCCTCAAACATGGTGGTGTGCAAAGAACCAAGTACACTTTTCTTTCGACAACCGGACCAGACGAAGGATACTTGTGGTCTTCAGGGATCACTTACTCACTGAATGTGGCTAAATAAAGTCACCAAGTGAGCAGGAAGTATAAGAGGACAGAGGACAGAGATACAGGTTCAAGTCCTTTCACCTCCATTTACTGGTTTTGTAAGCACACGCGGCTGACTCTACCTGAAAGTGTATCGGTGAACACAGTGCTCTCCTTATGGCTTAGCTACCTTGCAAGATTTCTGGAAGCATAATGTAGGAAAGAGACATAGGCTATGTTGTTAACTGTTCTGTACAGAAGGATAGATGGGCAGACAAAAAGATGATGGATTCATAGATAGATAGGTACACAGATGACAGATGAAAGATAGATAGATAGGTACATAGATTAATAGATGATAGACATCATAGATAGATGATAGGAAGATAGATACATAGATAAATACATACATACATACATACATACATACATACAGAGACAGACAGACCATTAGATAGATAGATACAGATACATATCGATTGACACAAAGCTACTGTTCATAACCAGGAGTTGAATGGTGAATAACATAGCTAAACTACAAACAAAAAGGAAGAATGAAATCCAGTTTAAAAAGTGCAGTAAGCAGCCTTAAGAAGAAAACAAATACTACCATTTGCAATGACCTGGATGGAGCTAGACGGTAGTATGTTCAGACAAATAGTCCAGGAGTAGAAAGACAAGTACCAAGTGTTTTCACTCATGTGTGGAGTATAACAACAAAGAAAAACTGAAGGAAAAAAACAGCAGCAGACTCACAGAACCCGAGAGTTGACTAAAAGTTACCAAAGGGAAAAGGACTGGGCAGGGTGGGTCTGAAGGGAGGGATAAGTGTGAGGAGAAAGAATGGGGGCATTAGTTTTAGCATGTATAAAGCTTGGGGTCGAGGGGGCATGAGGAGTGCTGTTCAACACAGGGAAGGCTAGTAGAGATCATATAACATCTTACTACTCACTGATGGAGAGCGACTGTAACGGGGTCTGTTTGGAGGGACATGGTGAAGGGGTCTACAGCATCCAACTACGCAGATCGAGAGCGACTGAAGAGGTTTTTCAGGGGTACTTGGTGAAGGGGGTTGCATAGTAAACATAATGTTCTTCAAGTGATTTTAGCTTAATGATTAAAAAAATTCTTTAAGTGCAATAAGTGCACAGCTCTAAATCATCAGAATAAAAGGTCAGGCACTGAGTGCAGCAAACAAAAGACACAGGGTTAAAAGAAGGGATGAAATCTCAAGACACCTACGTGCTTACTTACAGGAGACTCACTTGAGATCCAAGGACACAGACAAACTACAAGCCGAAGGTGTGTGGACAAGTACACTGCACGAGTGAAACTGAAAAACAAACAATCAAACAAATGGATTCTGTTTGAGTCCCCTGAGACTGTCAGAAGAAAATAGCCCTATCTGGCAACCGTGAATTCTTTTTGTTTTGTTTCAGCCGTTCCCAGCCATTGATTTAGTGGTGCAGCAACATACTTCTCATTTTCTCTCACCTCAACAACTGAGTTGCTGTAATAATAAGCATCTGGGCCTTTGAAATCAGTGGATTTTATGATGTTCACGAATGTGAAGATCTAATAACTACCTAAAGAGGGATGTTTGGACACTCAAATAAACTCGTCACCCCACAATACACTCTTAGCTCCCAACTGCTCATGTCTAGAAATTGGTGTTCCTTTTTATTTGACCCTCCGTCCTATCGGAGGTGATCACGCTGAGGTCCTTCAAACATGGTGGTGAGCAAAGCAGCAAGTTTACTTTTCTCGTGACAACAGGCCCAGAGGAATGATACTTGTGGTCTTCAGGGAGCACTTAGTCAAAGAATGTGGCTAAATACAGATAGCAAGTTAGAAGGAGATGAAAGAGGACAGAGGATAGAGACACGGGATCAAGTCCCGGCACAACCATTTCCTGGTTTTTTAGGTACACGCGGCCGACTCGAACTGCAAGTGTCTCGGTAAACCCAGTGCTCTATCTACAGCCTAGATACTTTGCAGGACTTTTGGAAGATAGTGTAGGAAAGTGATATAGGATAATTGGTTAACTGTTCTGTACACAAGGACAGATGGGCAGACAAAAAGATGATTGATTGATGATTGATAAATAGATAGACAGACAGATAGATAGATATAGGTACATATCGATTAACACAAAGCTACTGCTCATAACAAGGAGAGCAATGGTGAAAGCACATAGCAAAACTACAAACAAAAAAGAAGAATGGTGAAAGCACATAGCAAAACTACAAACAAAAAAGAAGAATGAAATCCAGTTTAAAAAGTGCAGTAAGCAGCCATAAGTAGAAAACAAATCCTATCATTTGCAATAACGTGGATGGAGCTAGAGGGTATTATGCTCAGTCAAATAGGCCAGGCGGAGAAATACATGTACCAAATGATTTCACTCATGTGTGGAGTATGATAACAAAGAAAAACTGAAGGAAAAGACAGCAGCAGACTCACAGAACCCGAGAGTGGACTAACAGTTACCAAAGAGAAAGGGACTGGGTAGGGTTTGTGGGAAGGGAGTAATAAGTGCGGGGAAAAAGAATGGGGGCATTAGGATTAGCATGTATAATGTGTAGGGTGGGGTGTCGTGGGCAGGGCTGTACAACACAGAGAAGACATGTAGTGATTCTACAGCATCTTAGTACATGCTGACGGAGAGCGGCTGTAAATGGGATTTGGGGTGACTTGGTGAAGAGGGTAGACAGAATAACATAATTTTCTGCATGTGATTGTATATTAATGAGAACAAAAAGAATTTCAAAGTGCAGAAAGAGCACAGCTCTCAAATATCAGAATAAAAGTACAGGCTTTGAGTGCTCCAATCAAAAGACACAGGGTTAGAAGAACTGATGAAAACTCAAGACCACCTACGTGCTCCGTTACTGGAGACTCACTTGAGATCCAAGGACACAGACAAACTACAAGCTGAAGGGGCGGGGACAGGTTCCCTACACAAGTGAACCTGAGAAACAAAGAAAGAAATGGATTCTCTTTTGGACCCCAGAGAGAGTCAGTAGAAAATAGCACTATCTAGCCACCGTGAATTCTTTTTGTTTGGTTTCAGCAGTGCTCAGGCATAGATTTCGTGGTGCAGCAACTTCCTTCTCATTTCCTCTCACCTCAACAAATGAATTGCTGTAATAATATGCGTCTGGGCTTTTAAAATCATTGCTTTTTATGATGTTCACGAATGTAAAGAAGTAATAACCACCTAAGGAGGGAAGTTTGGACCCTCAAATAAACACTTCACTCCACAACACACTCTTTGTTCCCAACTGCTCCTGTCCAGAAATAGGTGTTCCTTTATATTTGTCCCTCCACCTATCAGCAGTGATCACGCCAATGTCCCTCAAACATGGTGGTGTGCAAAGAACCAAGTACACTTTTCTTTCGACAACCGGACCAGACGAAGGATACTTGTGGTCTTCAGGGATCACTTACTCACTGAATGTGGCTAAATAAAGTCACCAAGTGAGCAGGAAGTATAAGAGGACAGAGGACAGAGATACAGGTTCAAGTCCTTTCACCTCCATTTACTGGTTTTGTAAGCACACGCGGCTGACTCTACCTGAAAGTGTATCGGTGAACACAGTGCTCTCCTTATGGCTTAGCTACCTTGCAAGATTTCTGGAAGCATAATGTAGGAAAGAGACATAGGCTATGTTGTTAACTGTTCTGTACAGAAGGATAGATGGGCAGACAAAAAGATGATGGATTCATAGATAGATAGGTACACAGATGACAGATGAAAGATAGATAGATAGGTACATAGATTAATAGATGATAGACATCATAGATAGATGATAGGAAGATAGATACATAGATAAATACATACATACATACATACATACATACATACAGAGACAGACAGACCATTAGATAGATAGATACAGATACATATCGATTGACACAAAGCTACTGTTCATAACCAGGAGTTGAATGGTGAATAACATAGCTAAACTACAAACAAAAAGGAAGAATGAAATCCAGTTTAAAAAGTGCAGTAAGCAGCCTTAAGAAGAAAACAAATACTACCATTTGCAATGACCTGGATGGAGCTAGACGGTAGTATGTTCAGACAAATAGTCCAGGAGTAGAAAGACAAGTACCAAGTGTTTTCACTCATGTGTGGAGTATAACAACAAAGAAAAACTGAAGGAAAAAAACAGCAGCAGACTCACAGAACCCGAGAGTTGACTAAAAGTTACCAAAGGGAAAAGGACTGGGCAGGGTGGGTCTGAAGGGAGGGATAAGTGTGAGGAGAAAGAATGGGGGCATTAGTTTTAGCATGTATAAAGCTTGGGGTCGAGGGGGCATGAGGAGTGCTGTTCAACACAGGGAAGGCTAGTAGAGATCATATAACATCTTACTACTCACTGATGGAGAGCGATTGTAACGGGGTCTGTTTGGAGGGACATGGTGAAGGGGTCTACAGCATCCAACTACGCAGATCGAGAGCGACTGAAGAGGTTTTTCAGGGGTACTTGGTGAAGGGGGTTGCATAGTAAACATAATGTTCTTCAAGTGATTTTAGCTTAATGATTAAAAAAATTCTTTAAGTGCAATAAGTGCACAGCTCTAAATCATCAGAATAAAAGGTCAGGCACTGAGTGCAGCAAACAAAAGACACAGGGTTAAAAGAAGGGATGAAATCTCAAGACACCTACGTGCTTACTTACAGGAGACTCACTTGAGATCCAAGGACACAGACAAACTAAAAGCCGAAGGTGTGTGGACAAGTACACTGCACGAGTGAAACTGAAAAACAAACAATCAAACAAATGGATTCTGTTTGAGTCCCCTGAGACTGTCAGAAGAAAATAGCCCTATCTGGCAACCGTGAATTCTTTTTGTTTGGTTTCAGCCGTTCCCAGCCATTGATTTAGTGGTGCAGCAACATACTTCTCATTTTCTCTCACCTCAACAACTGAGTTGCTGTAATAATAAGCATCTGGGCCTTTGAAATCAGTGGATTTTATGATGTTCACGAATGTGAAGATCTAATAACTACCTAAAGAGGGATGTTTGGACACTCAAATAAACTCGTCACCCCACAATACACTCTTAGCTCCCAACTGCTCATGTCTAGAAATTGGTGTTCCTTTTTATTTGACCCTCCGTCCTATCGGAGGTGATCACGCTGAGGTCCTTCAAACATGGTGGTGAGCAAAGCAGCAAGTTTACTTTTCTCGTGACAACAGGCCCAGAGGAATGATACTTGTGGTCTTCAGGGAGCACTTAGTCAAAGAATGTGGCTAAATACAGATAGCAAGTTAGAAGGAGATGAAAGAGGACAGAGGATAGAGACACGGGATCAAGTCCCGGCACAACCATTTCCTGGTTTTTTAGGTACACGCGGCCGACTCGAACTGCAAGTGTCTCGGTAAACCCAGTGCTCTATCTACAGCCTAGATACTTTGCAGGACTTTTGGAAGCATAGTGTAGGAAAGTGATATAGGATAATTGGTTAACTGTTCTGTACACAAGGACAGATGGGCAGACAAAAAGATGATTGATTGATGATTGATAAATAGATAGACAGACAGATAGATAGATATAGGTACATATCGATTAACACAAAGCTACTGCTCATAACAAGGAGAGCAATGGTGAAAGCACATAGCAAAACTACAAACAAAAAAGAAGAATGGTGAAAGCACATAGCAAAACTACAAACAAAAAAGAAGAATGAAATCCAGTTTAAAAAGTGCAGTAAGCAGCCATAAGTAGAAAACAAATCCTATCATTTGCAATAACGTGGATGGAGCTAGAGGGTATTATGCTCAGTCAAATAGGCCAGGCGGAGAAATACATGTACCAAATGATTTCACTCATGTGTGGAGTATGATAACAAAGAAAAACTGAAGGAAAAGACAGCAGCAGACTCACAGAACCCGAGAGTGGACTAACAGTTACCAAAGAGAAAGGGACTGGGTAGGGTTTGTGGGAAGGGAGTAATAAGTGCGGGGAAAAAGAATGGGGGCATTAGGATTAGCATGTATAATGTGTAGGGTGGGGTGTCGTGGGCAGGGCTGTACAACACAGAGAAGACATGTAGTGATTCTACAGCATCTTAGTACATGCTGACGGAGAGCGGCTGTAAATGGGATTTGGGGTGACTTGGTGAAGAGGGTAGACAGAATAACATAATTTTCTGCATGTGATTGTATATTAATGAAAACAAAAAGAATTTCAAAGTGCAGAAAGAGCACAGCTCTCAAATATCAGAATAAAAGTACAGGCTTTGAGTGCTCCAATCAAAAGACACAGGGTTAGAAGAACTGATGAAAACTCAAGACCACCTACGTGCTCCGTTACTGGAGACTCACTTGAGATCCAAGGACACAGACAAACTACAAGCTGAAGGGGCGGGGACAGGTTCCCTACACAAGTGAACCTGAGAAACAAAGAAAGAAATGGATTCTCTTTTGGACCCCAGAGAGAGTCAGTAGAAAATAGCACTATCTAGCCACCGTGAATTCTTTTTGTTTGGTTTCAGCAGTGCTCAGGCATAGATTTCGTGGTGCAGCAACTTCCTTCTCATTTCCTCTCACCTCAACAAATGAATTGCTGTAATAATATGCGTCTGGGCTTTTAAAATCATTGCTTTTTATGATGTTCACGAATGTAAAGAAGTAATAACCACCTAAGGAGGGAAGTTTGGACCCTCAAATAAACACTTCACTCCACAACACACTCTTTGTTCCCAACTGCTCCTGTCCAGAAATAGGTGTTCCTTTATATTTGTCCCTCCACCTATCAGCAGTGATCACGCCAATGTCCCTCAAACATGGTGGTGTGCAAAGAACCAAGTACACTTTTCTTTCGACAACCGGACCAGACGAAGGATACTTGTGGTCTTCAGGGATCACTTACTCACTGAATGTGGCTAAATAAAGTCACCAAGTGAGCAGGAAGTATAAGAGGACAGAGGACAGAGATACAGGTTCAAGTCCTTTCACCTCCATTTACTGGTTTTGTAAGCACACGCGGCTGACTCTACCTGAAAGTGTATCGGTGAACACAGTGCTCTCCTTATGGCTTAGCTACCTTGCAAGATTTCTGGAAGCATAATGTAGGAAAGAGACATAGGCTATGTTGTTAACTGTTCTGTACAGAAGGATAGATGGGCAGACAAAAAGATGATGGATTCATAGATAGATAGGTACACAGATGACAGATGAAAGATAGATAGATAGGTACATAGATTAATAGATGATAGACATCATAGATAGATGATAGGAAGATAGATACATAGATAAATACATACATACATACATACATACATACATACAGAGACAGACAGACCATTAGATAGATAGATACAGATACATATCGATTGACACAAAGCTACTGTTCATAACCAGGAGTTGAATGGTGAATAACATAGCTAAACTACAAACAAAAAGGAAGAATGAAATCCAGTTTAAAAAGTGCAGTAAGCAGCCTTAAGAAGAAAACAAATACTACCATTTGCAATGACCTGGATGGAGCTAGACGGTAGTATGTTCAGACAAATAGTCCAGGAGTAGAAAGACAAGTACCAAGTGTTTTCACTCATGTGTGGAGTATAACAACAAAGAAAAACTGAAGGAAAAAAACAGCAGCAGACTCACAGAACCCGAGAGTTGACTAAAAGTTACCAAAGGGAAAAGGACTGGGCAGGGTGGGTCTGAAGGGAGGGATAAGTGTGAGGAGAAAGAATGGGGGCATTAGTTTTAGCATGTATAAAGCTTGGGGTCGAGGGGGCATGAGGAGTGCTGTTCAACACAGGGAAGGCTAGTAGAGATCATATAACATCTTACTACTCACTGATGGAGAGCGACTGTAACGGGGTCTGTTTGGAGGGACATGGTGAAGGGGTCTACAGCATCCAACTACGCAGATCGAGAGCGACTGAAGAGGTTTTTCAGGGGTACTTGGTGAAGGGGGTTGCATAGTAAACATAATGTTCTTCAAGTGATTTTAGCTTAATGATTAAAAAAATTCTTTAAGTGCAATAAGTGCACAGCTCTAAATCATCAGAATAAAAGGTCAGGCACTGAGTGCAGCAAACAAAAGACACAGGGTTAAAAGAAGGGATGAAATCTCAAGACACCTACGTGCTTACTTACAGGAGACTCACTTGAGATCCAAGGACACAGACAAACTACAAGCCGAAGGTGTGTGGACAAGTACACTGCACGAGTGAAACTGAAAAACAAACAATCAAACAAATGGATTCTGTTTGAGTCCCCTGAGACTGTCAGAAGAAAATAGCCCTATCTGGCAACCGTGAATTCTTTTTGTTTTGTTTCAGCCGTTCCCAGCCATTGATTTAGTGGTGCAGCAACATACTTCTCATTTTCTCTCACCTCAACAACTGAGTTGCTGTAATAATAAGCATCTGGGCCTTTGAAATCAGTGGATTTTATGATGTTCACGAATGTGAAGATCTAATAACTACCTAAAGAGGGATGTTTGGACACTCAAATAAACTCGTCACCCCACAATACACTCTTAGCTCCCAACTGCTCATGTCTAGAAATTGGTGTTCCTTTTTATTTGACCCTCCGTCCTATCGGAGGTGATCACGCTGAGGTCCTTCAAACATGGTGGTGAGCAAAGCAGCAAGTTTACTTTTCTCGTGACAACAGGCCCAGAGGAATGATACTTGTGGTCTTCAGGGAGCACTTAGTCAAAGAATGTGGCTAAATACAGATAGCAAGTTAGAAGGAGATGAAAGAGGACAGAGGATAGAGACACGGGATCAAGTCCCGGCACAACCATTTCCTGGTTTTTTAGGTACACGCGGCCGACTCGAACTGCAAGTGTCTCGGTAAACCCAGTGCTCTATCTACAGCCTAGATACTTTGCAGGACTTTTGGAAGCATAGTGTAGGAAAGTGATATAGGATAATTGGTTAACTGTTCTGTACACAAGGACAGATGGGCAGACAAAAAGATGATTGATTGATGATTGATAAATAGATAGACAGACAGATAGATAGATATAGGTACATATCGATTAACACAAAGCTACTGCTCATAACAAGGAGAGCAATGGTGAAAGCACATAGCAAAACTACAAACAAAAAAGAAGAATGGTGAAAGCACATAGCAAAACTACAAACAAAAAAGAAGAATGAAATCCAGTTTAAAAAGTGCAGTAAGCAGCCATAAGTAGAAAACAAATCCTATCATTTGCAATAACGTGGATGGAGCTAGAGGGTATTATGCTCAGTCAAATAGGCCAGGCGGAGAAATACATGTACCAAATGATTTCACTCATGTGTGGAGTATGATAACAAAGAAAAACTGAAGGAAAAGACAGCAGCAGACTCACAGAACCCGAGAGTGGACTAACAGTTACCAAAGAGAAAGGGACTGGGTAGGGTTTGTGGGAAGGGAGTAATAAGTGCGGGGAAAAAGAATGGGGGCATTAGGATTAGCATGTATAATGTGTAGGGTGGGGTGTCGTGGGCAGGGCTGTACAACACAGAGAAGACATGTAGTGATTCTACAGCATCTTAGTACATGCTGACGGAGAGCGGCTGTAAATGGGATTTGGGGTGACTTGGTGAAGAGGGTAGACAGAATAACATAATTTTCTGCATGTGATTGTATATTAATGAGAACAAAAAGAATTTCAAAGTGCAGAAAGAGCACAGTTCTCAAATATCAGAATAAAAGTACAGGCTTTGAGTGCTCCAATCAAAAGACACAGGGTTAGAAGAACTGATGAAAACTCAAGAC
The DNA here is from genome assembly GCF_030020395.1 of Manis pentadactyla. NCBI lineage: Eukaryota > Metazoa > Chordata > Mammalia > Pholidota > Manidae > Manis > Manis pentadactyla. Next base: position 43,214,120 of record NC_080031.1, on the reverse strand, counting down.
CACCTACGTGCTCCGTTACTGGAGACTCACTTGAGATCCAAGGACACAGACAAACTACAAGCTGAAGGGGCGGGGACAGGTTCCCTACACAAGTGAACCTGAGAAACAAAGAAAGAAATGGATTCTCTTTTGGACCCCAGAGAGAGTCAGTAGAAAATAGCACTATCTAGCCACCGTGAATTCTTTTTGTTTGGTTTCAGCAGTGCTCAGGCATAGATTTCGTGGTGCAGCAACTTCCTTCTCATTTCCTCTCACCTCAACAAATGAATTGCTGTAATAATATGCGTCTGGGCTTTTTAAATCATTGCTTTTTATGATGTTCACGAATGTAAAGAAGTAATAACCACCTAAGGAGGGAAGTTTGGACCCTCAAATAAACACTTCACTCCACAACACACTCTTTGTTCCCAACTGCTCCTGTCCAGAAATAGGTGTTCCTTTATATTTGTCCCTCCACCTATCAGCAGTGATCACGCCAATGTCCCTCAAACATGGTGGTGTGCAAAGAACCAAGTACACTTTTCTTTCGACAACCGGACCAGACGAAGGATACTTGTGGTCTTCAGGGATCACTTACTCACTGAATGTGGCTAAATAAAGTCACCAAGTGAGCAGGAAGTATAAGAGGACAGAGGACAGAGATACAGGTTCAAGTCCTTTCACCTCCATTTACTGGTTTTGTAAGCACACGCGGCTGACTCTACCTGAAAGTGTATCGGTGAACACAGTGCTCTCCTTATGGCTTAGCTACCTTGCAAGATTTCTGGAAGCATAATGTAGGAAAGAGACATAGGCTATGTTGTTAACTGTTCTGTACAGAAGGATAGATGGGCAGACAAAAAGATGATGGATTCATAGATAGATAGGTACACAGATGACAGATGAAAGATAGATAGATAGGTACATAGATTAATAGATGATAGACATCATAGATAGATGATAGGAAGATAGATACATAGATAAATACATACATACATACATACATACATACATACAGAGACAGACAGACCATTAGATAGATAGATACAGATACATATCGATTGACACAAAGCTACTGTTCATAACCAGGAGTTGAATGGTGAATAACATAGCTAAACTACAAACAAAAAGGAAGAATGAAATCCAGTTTAAAAAGTGCAGTAAGCAGCCTTAAGAAGAAAACAAATACTACCATTTGCAATGACCTGGATGGAGCTAGACGGTAGTATGTTCAGACAAATAGTCCAGGAGTAGAAAGACAAGTACCAAGTGTTTTCACTCATGTGTGGAGTATAACAACAAAGAAAAACTGAAGGAAAAAAACAGCAGCAGACTCACAGAACCCGAGAGTTGACTAAAAGTTACCAAAGGGAAAAGGACTGGGCAGGGTGGGTCTGAAGGGAGGGATAAGTGTGAGGAGAAAGAATGGGGGCATTAGTTTTAGCATGTATAAAGCTTGGGGTCGAGGGGGCATGAGGAGTGCTGTTCAACACAGGGAAGGCTAGTAGAGATCATATAACATCTTACTACTCACTGATGGAGAGCGACTGTAACGGGGTCTGTTTGGAGGGACATGGTGAAGGGGTCTACAGCATCCAACTACGCAGATCGAGAGCGACTGAAGAGGTTTTTCAGGGGTACTTGGTGAAGGGGGTTGCATAGTAAACATAATGTTCTTCAAGTGATTTTAGCTTAATGATTAAAAAAATTCTTTAAGTGCAATAAGTGCACAGCTCTAAATCATCAGAATAAAAGGTCAGGCACTGAGTGCAGCAAACAAAAGACACAGGGTTAAAAGAAGGGATGAAATCTCAAGACACCTACGTGCTTACTTACAGGAGACTCACTTGAGATCCAAGGACACAGACAAACTACAAGCCGAAGGTGTGTGGACAAGTACACTGCACGAGTGAAACTGAAAAACAAACAATCAAACAAATGGATTCTGTTTGAGTCCCCTGAGACTGTCAGAAGAAAATAGCCCTATCTGGCAACCGTGAATTCTTTTTGTTTTGTTTCAGCCGTTCCCAGCCATTGATTTAGTGGTGCAGCAACATACTTCTCATTTTCTCTCACCTCAACAACTGAGTTGCTGTAATAATAAGCATCTGGGCCTTTGAAATCAGTGGATTTTATGATGTTCACGAATGTGAAGATCTAATAACTACCTAAAGAGGGATGTTTGGACACTCAAATAAACTCGTCACCCCACAATACACTCTTAGCTCCCAACTGCTCATGTCTAGAAATTGGTGTTCCTTTTTATTTGACCCTCCGTCCTATCGGAGGTGATCACGCTGAGGTCCTTCAAACATGGTGGTGAGCAAAGCAGCAAGTTTACTTTTCTCGTGACAACAGGCCCAGAGGAATGATACTTGTGGTCTTCAGGGAGCACTTAGTCAAAGAATGTGGCTAAATACAGATAGCAAGTTAGAAGGAGATGAAAGAGGACAGAGGATAGAGACACGGGATCAAGTCCCGGCACAACCATTTCCTGGTTTTTTAGGTACACGCGGCCGACTCGAACTGCAAGTGTCTCGGTAAACCCAGTGCTCTATCTACAGCCTAGATACTTTGCAGGACTTTTGGAAGCATAGTGTAGGAAAGTGATATAGGATAATTGGTTAACTGTTCTGTACACAAGGACAGATGGGCAGACAAAAAGATGATTGATTGATGATTGATAAATAGATAGACAGACAGATAGATAGATATAGGTACATATCGATTAACACAAAGCTACTGCTCATAACAAGGAGAGCAATGGTGAAAGCACATAGCAAAACTACAAACAAAAAAGAAGAATGGTGAAAGCACATAGCAAAACTACAAACAAAAAAGAAGAATGAAATCCAGTTTAAAAAGTGCAGTAAGCAGCCATAAGTAGAAAACAAATCCTATCATTTGCAATAACGTGGATGGAGCTAGAGGGTATTATGCTCAGTCAAATAGGCCAGGCGGAGAAATACATGTACCAAATGATTTCACTCATGTGTGGAGTATGATAACAAAGAAAAACTGAAGGAAAAGACAGCAGCAGACTCACAGAACCCGAGAGTGGACTAACAGTTACCAAAGAGAAAGGGACTGGGTAGGGTTTGTGGGAAGGGAGTAATAAGTGCGGGGAAAAAGAATGGGGGCATTAGGATTAGCATGTATAATGTGTAGGGTGGGGTGTCGTGGGCAGGGCTGTACAACACAGAGAAGACATGTAGTGATTCTACAGCATCTTAGTACATGCTGACGGAGAGCGGCTGTAAATGGGATTTGGGGTGACTTGGTGAAGAGGGTAGACAGAATAACATAATTTTCTGCATGTGATTGTATATTAATGAGAACAAAAAGAATTTCAAAGTGCAGAAAGAGCACAGCTCTCAAATATCAGAATAAAAGTACAGGCTTTGAGTGCTCCAATCAAAAGACACAGGGTTAGAAGAACTGATGAAAACTCAAGACCACCTACGTGCTCCGTTACTGGAGACTCACTTGAGATCCAAGGACACAGACAAACTACAAGCTGAAGGGGCGGGGACAGGTTCCCTACACAAGTGAACCTGAGAAACAAAGAAAGAAATGGATTCTCTTTTGGACCCCAGAGAGAGTCAGTAGAAAATAGCACTATCTAGCCACCGTGAATTCTTTTTGTTTGGTTTCAGCAGTGCTCAGGCATAGATTTCGTGGTGCAGCAACTTCCTTCTCATTTCCTCTCACCTCAACAAATGAATTGCTGTAATAATATGCGTCTGGGCTTTTAAAATCATTGCTTTTTATGATGTTCACGAATGTAAAGAAGTAATAACCACCTAAGGAGGGAAGTTTGGACCCTCAAATAAACACTTCACTCCACAACACACTCTTTGTTCCCAACTGCTCCTGTCCAGAAATAGGTGTTCCTTTATATTTGTCCCTCCACCTATCAGCAGTGATCACGCCAATGTCCCTCAAACATGGTGGTGTGCAAAGAACCAAGTACACTTTTCTTTCGACAACCGGACCAGACGAAGGATACTTGTGGTCTTCAGGGATCACTTACTCACTGAATGTGGCTAAATAAAGTCACCAAGTGAGCAGGAAGTATAAGAGGACAGAGGACAGAGATACAGGTTCAAGTCCTTTCACCTCCATTTACTGGTTTTGTAAGCACACGCGGCTGACTCTACCTGAAAGTGTATCGGTGAACACAGTGCTCTCCTTATGGCTTAGCTACCTTGCAAGATTTCTGGAAGCATAATGTAGGAAAGAGACATAGGCTATGTTGTTAACTGTTCTGTACAGAAGGATAGATGGGCAGACAAAAAGATGATGGATTCATAGATAGATAGGTACACAGATGACAGATGAAAGATAGATAGATAGGTACATAGATTAATAGATGATAGACATCATAGATAGATGATAGGAAGATAGATACATAGATAAATACATACATACATACATACATACATACATACAGAGACAGACAGACCATTAGATAGATAGATACAGATACATATCGATTGACACAAAGCTACTGTTCATAACCAGGAGTTGAATGGTGAATAACATAGCTAAACTACAAACAAAAAGGAAGAATGAAATCCAGTTTAAAAAGTGCAGTAAGCAGCCTTAAGAAGAAAACAAATACTACCATTTGCAATGACCTGGATGGAGCTAGACGGTAGTATGTTCAGACAAATAGTCCAGGAGTAGAAAGACAAGTACCAAGTGTTTTCACTCATGTGTGGAGTATAACAACAAAGAAAAACTGAAGGAAAAAAACAGCAGCAGACTCACAGAACCCGAGAGTTGACTAAAAGTTACCAAAGGGAAAAGGACTGGGCAGGGTGGGTCTGAAGGGAGGGATAAGTGTGAGGAGAAAGAATGGGGGCATTAGTTTTAGCATGTATAAAGCTTGGGGTCGAGGGGGCATGAGGAGTGCTGTTCAACACAGGGAAGGCTAGTAGAGATCATATAACATCTTACTACTCACTGATGGAGAGCGACTGTAACGGGGTCTGTTTGGAGGGACATGGTGAAGGGGTCTACAGCATCCAACTACGCAGATCGAGAGCGACTGAAGAGGTTTTTCAGGGGTACTTGGTGAAGGGGGTTGCATAGTAAACATAATGTTCTTCAAGTGATTTTAGCTTAATGATTAAAAAAATTCTTTAAGTGCAATAAGTGCACAGCTCTAAATCATCAGAATAAAAGGTCAGGCACTGAGTGCAGCAAACAAAAGACACAGGGTTAAAAGAAGGGATGAAATCTCAAGACACCTACGTGCTTACTTACAGGAGACTCACTTGAGATCCAAGGACACAGACAAACTACAAGCCGAAGGTGTGTGGACAAGTACACTGCACGAGTGAAACTGAAAAACAAACAATCAAACAAATGGATTCTGTTTGAGTCCCCTGAGACTGTCAGAAGAAAATAGCCCTATCTGGCAACCGTGAATTCTTTTTGTTTTGTTTCAGCCGTTCCCAGCCATTGATTTAGTGGTGCAGCAACATACTTCTCATTTTCTCTCACCTCAACAACTGAGTTGCTGTAATAATAAGCATCTGGGCCTTTGAAATCAGTGGATTTTATGATGTTCACGAATGTGAAGATCTAATAACTACCTAAAGAGGGATGTTTGGACACTCAAATAAACTCGTCACCCCACAATACACTCTTAGCTCCCAACTGCTCATGTCTAGAAATTGGTGTTCCTTTTTATTTGACCCTCCGTCCTATCGGAGGTGATCACGCTGAGGTCCTTCAAACATGGTGGTGAGCAAAGCAGCAAGTTTACTTTTCTCGTGACAACAGGCCCAGAGGAATGATACTTGTGGTCTTCAGGGAGCACTTAGTCAAAGAATGTGGCTAAATACAGATAGCAAGTTAGAAGGAGATGAAAGAGGACAGAGGATAGAGACACGGGATCAAGTCCCGGCACAACCATTTCCTGGTTTTTTAGGTACACGCGGCCGACTCGAACTGCAAGTGTCTCGGTAAACCCAGTGCTCTATCTACAGCCTAGATACTTTGCAGGACTTTTGGAAGCATAGTGTAGGAAAGTGATATAGGATAATTGGTTAACTGTTCTGTACACAAGGACAGATGGGCAGACAAAAAGATGATTGATTGATGATTGATAAATAGATAGACAGACAGATAGATAGATATAGGTACATATCGATTAACACAAAGCTACTGCTCATAACAAGGAGAGCAATGGTGAAAGCACATAGCAAAACTACAAACAAAAAAGAAGAATGGTGAAAGCACATAGCAAAACTACAAACAAAAAAGAAGAATGAAATCCAGTTTAAAAAGTGCAGTAAGCAGCCATAAGTAGAAAACAAATCCTATCATTTGCAATAACGTGGATGGAGCTAGAGGGTATTATGCTCAGTCAAATAGGCCAGGCGGAGAAATACATGTACCAAATGATTTCACTCATGTGTGGAGTATGATAACAAAGAAAAACTGAAGGAAAAGACAGCAGCAGACTCACAGAACCCGAGAGTGGACTAACAGTTACCAAAGAGAAAGGGACTGGGTAGGGTTTGTGGGAAGGGAGTAATAAGTGCGGGGAAAAAGAATGGGGGCATTAGGATTAGCATGTATAATGTGTAGGGTGGGGTGTCGTGGGCAGGGCTGTACAACACAGAGAAGACATGTAGTGATTCTACAGCATCTTAGTACATGCTGACGGAGAGCGGCTGTAAATGGGATTTGGGGTGACTTGGTGAAGAGGGTAGACAGAATAACATAATTTTCTGCATGTGATTGTATATTAATGAGAACAAAAAGAATTTCAAAGTGCAGAAAGAGCACAGCTCTCAAATATCAGAATAAAAGTACAGGCTTTGAGTGCTCCAATCAAAAGACACAGGGTTAGAAGAACTGATGAAAACTCAAGACCACCTACGTGCTCCGTTACTGGAGACTCACTTGAGATCCAAGGACACAGACAAACTACAAGCTGAAGGGGCGGGGACAGGTTCCCTACACAAGTGAACCTGAGAAACAAAGAAAGAAATGGATTCTCTTTTGGACCCCAGAGAGAGTCAGTAGAAAATAGCACTATCTAGCCACCGTGAATTCTTTTTGTTTGGTTTCAGCAGTGCTCAGGCATAGATTTCGTGGTGCAGCAACTTCCTTCTCATTTCCTCTCACCTCAACAAATGAATTGCTGTAATAATATGCGTCTGGGCTTTTAAAATCATTGCTTTTTATGATGTTCACGAATGTAAAGAAGTAATAACCACCTAAGGAGGGAAGTTTGGACCCTCAAATAAACACTTCACTCCACAACACACTCTTTGTTCCCAACTGCTCCTGTCCAGAAATAGGTGTTCCTTTATATTTGTCCCTCCACCTATCAGCAGTGATCACGCCAATGTCCCTCAAACATGGTGGTGTGCAAAGAACCAAGTACACTTTTCTTTCGACAACCGGACCAGACGAAGGATACTTGTGGTCTTCAGGGATCACTTACTCACTGAATGTGGCTAAATAAAGTCACCAAGTGAGCAGGAAGTATAAGAGGACAGAGGACAGAGATACAGGTTCAAGTCCTTTCACCTCCATTTACTGGTTTTGTAAGCACACGCGGCTGACTCTACCTGAAAGTGTATCGGTGAACACAGTGCTCTCCTTATGGCTTAGCTACCTTGCAAGATTTCTGGAAGCATAATGTAGGAAAGAGACATAGGCTATGTTGTTAACTGTTCTGTACAGAAGGATAGATGGGCAGACAAAAAGATGATGGATTCATAGATAGATAGGTACACAGATGACAGATGAAAGATAGATAGATAGGTACATAGATTAATAGATGATAGACATCATAGATAGATGATAGGAAGATAGATACATAGATAAATACATACATACATACATACATACATACATACAGAGACAGACAGACCATTAGATAGATAGATACAGATACATATCGATTGACACAAAGCTACTGTTCATAACCAGGAGTTGAATGGTGAATAACATAGCTAAACTACAAACAAAAAGGAAGAATGAAATCCAGTTTAAAAAGTGCAGTAAGCAGCCTTAAGAAGAAAACAAATACTACCATTTGCAATGACCTGGATGGAGCTAGACGGTAGTATGTTCAGACAAATAGTCCAGGAGTAGAAAGACAAGTACCAAGTGTTTTCACTCATGTGTGGAGTATAACAACAAAGAAAAACTGAAGGAAAAAAACAGCAGCAGACTCACAGAACCCGAGAGTTGACTAAAAGTTACCAAAGGGAAAAGGACTGGGCAGGGTGGGTCTGAAGGGAGGGATAAGTGTGAGGAGAAAGAATGGGGGCATTAGTTTTAGCATGTATAAAGCTTGGGGTCGAGGGGGCATGAGGAGTGCTGTTCAACACAGGGAAGGCTAGTAGAGATCATATAACATCTTACTACTCACTGATGGAGAGCGACTGTAACGGGGTCTGTTTGGAGGGACATGGTGAAGGGGTCTACAGCATCCAACTACGCAGATCGAGAGCGACTGAAGAGGTTTTTCAGGGGTACTTGGTGAAGGGGGTTGCATAGTAAACATAATGTTCTTCAAGTGATTTTAGCTTAATGATTAAAAAAATTCTTTAAGTGCAATAAGTGCACAGCTCTAAATCATCAGAATAAAAGGTCAGGCACTGAGTGCAGCAAACAAAAGACACAGGGTTAAAAGAAGGGATGAAATCTCAAGACACCTACGTGCTTACTTACAGGAGACTCACTTGAGATCCAAGGACACAGACAAACTACAAGCCGAAGGTGTGTGGACAAGTACACTGCACGAGTGAAACTGAAAAACAAACAATCAAACAAATGGATTCTGTTTGAGTCCCCTGAGACTGTCAGAAGAAAATAGCCCTATCTGGCAACCGTGAATTCTTTTTGTTTTGTTTCAGCCGTTCCCAGCCATTGATTTAGTGGTGCAGCAACATACTTCTCATTTTCTCTCACCTCAACAACTGAGTTGCTGTAATAATAAGCATCTGGGCCTTTGAAATCAGTGGATTTTATGATGTTCACGAATGTGAAGATCTAATAACTACCTAAAGAGGGATGTTTGGACACTCAAATAAACTCGTCACCCCACAATACACTCTTAGCTCCCAACTGCTCATGTCTAGAAATTGGTGTTCCTTTTTATTTGACCCTCCGTCCTATCGGAGGTGATCACGCTGAGGTCCTTCAAACATGGTGGTGAGCAAAGCAGCAAGTTTACTTTTCTCGTGACAACAGGCCCAGAGGAATGATACTTGTGGTCTTCAGGGAGCACTTAGTCAAAGAATGTGGCTAAATACAGATAGCAAGTTAGAAGGAGATGAAAGAGGACAGAGGATAGAGACACGGGATCAAGTCCCGGCACAACCATTTCCTGGTTTTTTAGGTACACGCGGCCGACTCGAACTGCAAGTGTCTCGGTAAACCCAGTGCTCTATCTACAGCCTAGATACTTTGCAGGACTTTTGGAAGCATAGTGTAGGAAAGTGATATAGGATAATTGGTTAACTGTTCTGTACACAAGGACAGATGGGCAGACAAAAAGATGATTGATTGATGATTGATAAATAGATAGACAGACAGATAGATAGATATAGGTACATATCGATTAACACAAAGCTACTGCTCATAACAAGGAGAGCAATGGTGAAAGCACATAGCAAAACTACAAACAAAAAAGAAGAATGGTGAAAGCACATAGCAAAACTACAAACAAAAAAGAAGAATGAAATCCAGTTTAAAAAGTGCAGTAAGCAGCCATAAGTAGAAAACAAATCCTATCATTTGCAATAACGTGGATGGAGCTAGAGGGTATTATGCTCAGTCAAATAGGCCAGGCGGAGAAATACATGTACCAAATGATTTCACTCATGTGTGGAGTATGATAACAAAGAAAAACTGAAGGAAAAGACAGCAGCAGACTCACAGAACCCGAGAGTGGACTAACAGTTACCAAAGAGAAAGGGACTGGGTAGGGTTTGTGGGAAGGGAGTAATAAGTGCGGGGAAAAAGAATGGGGGCATTAGGATTAGCATGTATAATGTGTAGGGTGGGGTGTCGTGGGCAGGGCTGTACAACACAGAGAAGACATGTAGTGATTCTACAGCATCTTAGTACATGCTGACGGAGAGCGGCTGTAAATGGGATTTGGGGTGACTTGGTGAAGAGGGTAGACAGAATAACATAATTTTCTGCATGTGATTGTATATTAATGAGAACAAAAAGAATTTCAAAGTGCAGAAAGAGCACAGCTCTCAAATATCAGAATAAAAGTACAGGCTTTGAGTGCTCCAATCAAAAGACACAGGGTTAGAAGAACTGATGAAAACTCAAGACCACCTACGTGCTCCGTTACTGGAGACTCACTTGAGATCCAAGGACACAGACAAACTACAAGCTGAAGGGGCGGGGACAGGTTCCCTACACAAGTGAACCTGAGAAACAAAGAAAGAAATGGATTCTCTTTTGGACCCCAGAGAGAGTCAGTAGAAAATAGCACTATCTAGCCACCGTGAATTCTTTTTGTTTGGTTTCAGCAGTGCTCAGGCATAGATTTCGTGGTGCAGCAACTTCCTTCTCATTTCCTCTCACCTCAACAAATGAATTGCTGTAATAATATGCGTCTGGGCTTTTAAAATCATTGCTTTTTATGATGTTCACGAATGTAAAGAAGTAATAACCACCTAAGGAGGGAAGTTTGGACCCTCAAATAAACACTTCACTCCACAACACACTCTTTGTTCCCAACTGCTCCTGTCCAGAAATAGGTGTTCCTTTATATTTGTCCCTCCACCTATCAGCAGTGATCACGCCAATGTCCCTCAAACATGGTGGTGTGCAAAGAACCAAGTACACTTTTCTTTCGACAACCGGACCAGACGAAGGATACTTGTGGTCTTCAGGGATCACTTACTCACTGAATGTGGCTAAATAAAGTCACCAAGTGAGCAGGAAGTATAAGAGGACAGAGGACAGAGATACAGGTTCAAGTCCTTTCACCTCCATTTACTGGTTTTGTAAGCACACGCGGCTGACTCTACCTGAAAGTGTATCGGTGAACACAGTGCTCTCCTTATGGCTTAGCTACCTTGCAAGATTTCTGGAAGCATAATGTAGGAAAGAGACATAGGCTATGTTGTTAACTGTTCTGTACAGAAGGATAGATGGGCAGACAAAAAGATGATGGATTCATAGATAGATAGGTACACAGATGACAGATGAAAGATAGATAGATAGGTACATAGATTAATAGATGATAGACATCATAGATAGATGATAGGAAGATAGATACATAGATAAATACATACATACATACATACATACATACATACAGAGACAGACAGACCATTAGATAGATAGATACAGATACATATCGATTGACACAAAGCTACTGTTCATAACCAGGAGTTGAATGGTGAATAACATAGCTAAACTACAAACAAAAAGGAAGAATGAAATCCAGTTTAAAAAGTGCAGTAAGCAGCCTTAAGAAGAAAACAAATACTACCATTTGCAATGACCTGGATGGAGCTAGACGGTAGTATGTTCAGACAAATAGTCCAGGAGTAGAAAGACAAGTACCAAGTGTTTTCACTCATGTGTGGAGTATAACAACAAAGAAAAACTGAAGGAAAAAAACAGCAGCAGACTCACAGAACCCGAGAGTTGACTAAAAGTTACCAAAGGGAAAAGGACTGGGCAGGGTGGGTCTGAAGGGAGGGATAAGTGTGAGGAGAAAGAATGGGGGCATTAGTTTTAGCATGTATAAAGCTTGGGGTCGAGGGGGCATGAGGAGTGCTGTTCAACACAGGGAAGGCTAGTAGAGATCATATAACATCTTACTACTCACTGATGGAGAGCGACTGTAACGGGGTCTGTTTGGAGGGACATGGTGAAGGGGTCTACAGCATCCAACTACGCAGATCGAGAGCGACTGAAGAGGTTTTTCAGGGGTACTTGGTGAATGGGGTTGCATAGTAAACATAATGTTCTTCAAGTGATTTTAGCTTAATGATTAAAAAAATTCTTTAAGTGCAATAAGTGCACAGCTCTAAATCATCAGAATAAAAGGTCAGGCACTGAGTGCAGCAAACAAAAGACACAGGGTTAAAAGAAGGGATGAAATCTCAAGACACCTACGTGCTTACTTACAGGAGACTCACTTGAGATCCAAGGACACAGACAAACTACAAGCCGAAGGTGTGTGGACAAGTACACTGCACGAGTGAAACTGAAAAACAAACAATCAAACAAATGGATTCTGTTTGAGTCCCCTGAGACTGTCAGAAGAAAATAGCCCTATCTGGCAACCGTGAATTCTTTTTGTTTTGTTTCAGCCGTTCCCAGCCATTGATTTAGTGGTGCAGCAACATACTTCTCATTTTCTCTCACCTCAACAACTGAGTTGCTGTAATAATAAGCATCTGGGCCTTTGAAATCAGTGGATTTTATGATGTTCACGAATGTGAAGATCTAATAACTACCTAAAGAGGGATGTTTGGACACTCAAATAAACTCGTCACCCCACAATACACTCTTAGCTCCCAACTGCTCATGTCTAGAAATTGGTGTTCCTTTTTATTTGACCCTCCGTCCTATCGGAGGTGATCACGCTGAGGTCCTTCAAACATGGTGGTGAGCAAAGCAGCAAGTTTACTTTTCTCGTGACAACAGGCCCAGAGGAATGATACTTGTGGTCTTCAGGGAGCACTTAGTCAAAGAATGTGGCTAAATACAGATAGCAAGTTAGAAGGAGATGAAAGAGGACAGAGGATAGAGACACGGGATCAAGTCCCGGCACAACCATTTCCTGGTTTTTTAGGTACACGCGGCCGACTCGAACTGCAAGTGTCTCGGTAAACCCAGTGCTCTATCTACAGCCTAGATACTTTGCAGGACTTTTGGAAGCATAGTGTAGGAAAGTGATATAGGATAATTGGTTAACTGTTCTGTACACAAGGACAGATGGGCAGACAAAAAGATGATTGATTGATGATTGATAAATAGATAGACAGACAGATAGATAGATATAGGTACATATCGATTAACACAAAGCTACTGCTCATAACAAGGAGAGCAATGGTGAAAGCACATAGCAAAACTACAAACAAAAAAGAAGAATGGTGAAAGCACATAGCAAAACTACAAACAAAAAAGAAGAATGAAATCCAGTTTAAAAAGTGCAGTAAGCAGCCATAAGTAGAAAACAAATCCTATCATTTGCAATAACGTGGATGGAGCTAGAGGGTATTATGCTCAGTCAAATAGGCCAGGCGGAGAAATACATGTACCAAATGATTTCACTCATGTGTGGAGTATGATAACAAAGAAAAACTGAAGGAAAAGACAGCAGCAGACTCACAGAACCCGAGAGTGGACTAACAGTTACCAAAGAGAAAGGGACTGGGTAGGGTTTGTGGGAAGGGAGTAATAAGTGCGGGGAAAAAGAATGGGGGCATTAGGATTAGCATGTATAATGTGTAGGGTGGGGTGTCGTGGGCAGGGCTGTACAACACAGAGAAGACATGTAGTGATTCTACAGCATCTTAGTACATGCTGACGGAGAGCGGCTGTAAATGGGATTTGGGGTGACTTGGTGAAGAGGGTAGACAGAATAACATAATTTTCTGCATGTGATTGTATATTAATGAGAACAAAAAGAATTTCAAAGTGCAGAAAGAGCACAGCTCTCAAATATCAGAATAAAAGTACAGGCTTTGAGTGCTCCAATCAAAAGACACAGGGTTAGAAGAACTGATGAAAACTCAAGACCACCTACGTGCTCCGTTACTGGAGACTCACTTGAGATCCAAGGACACAGACAAACTACAAGCTGAAGGGGCGGGGACAGGTTCCCTACACAAGTGAACCTGAGAAACAAAGAAAGAAATGGATTCTCTTTTGGACCCCAGAGAGAGTCAGTAGAAAATAGCACTATCTAGCCACCGTGAATTCTTTTTGTTTGGTTTCAGCAGTGCTCAGGCATAGATTTCGTGGTGCAGCAACTTCCTTCTCATTTCCTCTCACCTCAACAAATGAATTGCTGTAATAATATGCGTCTGGGCTTTTAAAATCATTGCTTTTTATGATGTTCACGAATGTAAAGAAGTAATAACCACCTAAGGAGGGAAGTTTGGACCCTCAAATAAACACTTCACTCCACAACACACTCTTTGTTCCCAACTGCTCCTGTCCAGAAATAGGTGTTCCTTTATATTTGTCCCTCCACCTATCAGCAGTGATCACGCCAATGTCCCTCAAACATGGTGGTGTGCAAAGAACCAAGTACACTTTTCTTTCGACAACCGGACCAGACGAAGGATACTTGTGGTCTTCAGGGATCACTTACTCACTGAATGTGGCTAAATAAAGTCACCAAGTGAGCAGGAAGTATAAGAGGACAGAGGACAGAGATACAGGTTCAAGTCCTTTCACCTCCATTTACTGGTTTTGTAAGCACACGCGGCTGACTCTACCTGAAAGTGTATCGGTGAACACAGTGCTCTCCTTATGGCTTAGCTACCTTGCAAGATTTCTGGAAGCATAATGTAGGAAAGAGACATAGGCTATGTTGTTAACTGTTCTGTACAGAAGGATAGATGGGCAGACAAAAAGATGATGGATTCATAGATAGATAGGTACACAGATGACAGATGAAAGATAGATAGATAGGTACATAGATTAATAGATGATAGACATCATAGATAGATGATAGGAAGATAGATACATAGATAAATACATACATACATACATACATACATACATACAGAGACAGACAGACCATTAGATAGATAGATACAGATACATATCGATTGACACAAAGCTACTGTTCATAACCAGGAGTTGAATGGTGAATAACATAGCTAAACTACAAACAAAAAGGAAGAATGAAATCCAGTTTAAAAAGTGCAGTAAGCAGCCTTAAGAAGAAAACAAATACTACCATTTGCAATGACCTGGATGGAGCTAGACGGTAGTATGTTCAGACAAATAGTCCAGGAGTAGAAAGACAAGTACCAAGTGTTTTCACTCATGTGTGGAGTATAACAACAAAGAAAAACTGAAGGAAAAAAACAGCAGCAGACTCACAGAACCCGAGAGTTGACTAAAAGTTACCAAAGGGAAAAGGACTGGGCAGGGTGGGTCTGAAGGGAGGGATAAGTGTGAGGAGAAAGAATGGGGGCATTAGTTTTAGCATGTATAAAGCTTGGGGTCGAGGGGGCATGAGGAGTGCTGTTCAACACAGGGAAGGCTAGTAGAGATCATATAACATCTTACTACTCACTGATGGAGAGCGACTGTAACGGGGTCTGTTTGGAGGGACATGGTGAAGGGGTCTACAGCATCCAACTACGCAGATCGAGAGCGACTGAAGAGGTTTTTCAGGGGTACTTGGTGAAGGGGGTTGCATAGTAAACATAATGTTCTTCAAGTGATTTTAGCTTAATGATTAAAAAAATTCTTTAAGTGCAATAAGTGCACAGCTCTAAATCATCAGAATAAAAGGTCAGGCACTGAGTGCAGCAAACAAAAGACACAGGGTTAAAAGAAGGGATGAAATCTCAAGACACCTACGTGCTTACTTACAGGAGACTCACTTGAGATCCAAGGACACAGACAAACTACAAGCCGAAGGTGTGTGGACAAGTACACTGCACGAGTGAAACTGAAAAACAAACAATCAAACAAATGGATTCTGTTTGAGTCCCCTGAGACTGTCAGAAGAAAATAGCCCTATCTGGCAACCGTGAATTCTTTTTGTTTTGTTTCAGCCGTTCCCAGCCATTGATTTAGTGGTGCAGCAACATACTTCTCATTTTCTCTCACCTCAACAACTGAGTTGCTGTAATAATAAGCATCTGGGCCTTTGAAATCAGTGGATTTTATGATGTTCACGAATGTGAAGATCTAATAACTACCTAAAGAGGGATGTTTGGACACTCAAATAAACTCGTCACCCCACAATACACTCTTAGCTCCCAACTGCTCATGTCTAGAAATTGGTGTTCCTTTTTATTTGACCCTCCGTCCTATCGGAGGTGATCACGCTGAGGTCCTTCAAACATGGTGGTGAGCAAAGCAGCAAGTTTACTTTTCTCGTGACAACAGGCCCAGAGGAATGATACTTGTGGTCTTCAGGGAGCACTTAGTCAAAGAATGTGGCTAAATACAGATAGCAAGTTAGAAGGAGATGAAAGAGGACAGAGGATAGAGACACGGGATCAAGTCCCGGCACAACCATTTCCTGGTTTTTTAGGTACACGCGGCCGACTCGAACTGCAAGTGTCTCGGTAAACCCAGTGCTCTATCTACAGCCTAGATACTTTGCAGGACTTTGGGAAGCATAGTGTAGGAAAGTGATATAGGATAATTGGTTAACTGTTCTGTACACAAGGACAGATGGGCAGACAAAAAGATGATTGATTGAGTGATTGATAAATAGATAGACAGACAGATAGATAGATATAGGTACATATCGATTAACACAAAGCTACTGCTCATAACAAGGAGAGCAATGGTGAAAGCACATAGCAAAACTACAAACAAAAAAGAAGAATGGTGAAAGCACATAGCAAAACTACAAACAAAAAAGAAGAATGAAATCCAGTTTAAAAAGTGCAGTAAGCAGCCATAAGTAGAAAACAAATCCTATCATTTGCAATAACGTGGATGGAGCTAGAGGGTATTATGCTCAGTCAAATAGGCCAGGCGGAGAAATACATGTACCAAATGATTTCACTCATGTGTGGAGTATGATAACAAAGAAAAACTGAAGGAAAAGACAGCAGCAGACTCACAGAACCCGAGAGTGGACTAACAGTTACCAAAGAGAAAGGGACTGGGTAGGGTTTGTGGGAAGGGAGTAATAAGTGCGGGGAAAAAGAATGGGGGCATTAGGATTAGCATGTATAATGTGTAGGGTGGGGTGTCGTGGGCAGGGCTGTACAACACAGAGAAGACATGTAGTGATTCTACAGCATCTTAGTACATGCTGACGGAGAGCGGCTGTAAATGGGATTTGGGGTGACTTGGTGAAGAGGGTAGACAGAATAACATAATTTTCTGCATGTGATTGTATATTAATGAGAACAAAAAGAATTTCAAAGTGCAGAAAGAGCACAGCTCTCAAATATCAGAATAAAAGTACAGGCTTTGAGTGCTCCAATCAAAAGACACAGGGTTAGAAGAACTGATGAAAACTCAAGACCACCTACGTGCTCCGTTACTGGAGACTCACTTGAGATCCAAGGACACAGACAAACTACAAGCTGAAGGGGCGGGGACAGGTTCCCTACACAAGTGAACCTGAGAAACAAAGAAAGAAATGGATTCTCTTTTGGACCCCAGAGAGAGTCAGTAGAAAATAGCACTATCTAGCCACCGTGAATTCTTTTTGTTTGGTTTCAGCAGTGCTCAGGCATAGATTTCGTGGTGCAGCAACTTCCTTCTCATTTCCTCTCACCTCAACAAATGAATTGCTGTAATAATATGCGTCTGGGCTTTTAAAATCATTGCTTTTTATGATGTTCACGAATGTAAAGAAGTAATAACCACCTAAGGAGGGAAGTTTGGACCCTCAAATAAACACTTCACTCCACAACACACTCTTTGTTCCCAACTGCTCCTGTCCAGAAATAGGTGTTCCTTTATATTTGTCCCTCCACCTATCAGCAGTGATCACGCCAATGTCCCTCAAACATGGTGGTGTGCAAAGAACCAAGTACACTTTTCTTTCGACAACCGGACCAGACGAAGGATACTTGTGGTCTTCAGGGATCACTTACTCACTGAATGTGGCTAAATAAAGTCACCAAGTGAGCAGGAAGTATAAGAGGACAGAGGACAGAGATACAGGTTCAAGTCCTTTCACCTCCATTTACTGGTTTTGTAAGCACACGCGGCTGACTCTACCTGAAAGTGTATCGGTGAACACAGTGCTCTCCTTATGGCTTAGCTACCTTGCAAGATTTCTGGAAGCATAATGTAGGAAAGAGACATAGGCTATGTTGTTAACTGTTCTGTACAGAAGGATAGATGGGCAGACAAAAAGATGATGGATTCATAGATAGATAGGTACACAGATGACAGATGAAAGATAGATAGATAGGTACATAGATTAATAGATGATAGACATCATAGATAGATGATAGGAAGATAGATACATAGATAAATACATACATACATACATACATACATACATACAGAGACAGACAGACCATTAGATAGATAGATACAGATACATATCGATTGACACAAAGCTACTGTTCATAACCAGGAGTTGAATGGTGAATAACATAGCTAAACTACAAACAAAAAGGAAGAATGAAATCCAGTTTAAAAAGTGCAGTAAGCAGCCTTAAGAAGAAAACAAATACTACCATTTGCAATGACCTGGATGGAGCTAGACGGTAGTATGTTCAGACAAATAGTCCAGGAGTAGAAAGACAAGTACCAAGTGTTTTCACTCATGTGTGGAGTATAACAACAAAGAAAAACTGAAGGAAAAAAACAGCAGCAGACTCACAGAACCCGAGAGTTGACTAAAAGTTACCAAAGGGAAAAGGACTGGGCAGGGTGGGTCTGAAGGGAGGGATAAGTGTGAGGAGAAAGAATGGGGGCATTAGTTTTAGCATGTATAAAGCTTGGGGTCGAGGGGGCATGAGGAGTGCTGTTCAACACAGGGAAGGCTAGTAGAGATCATATAACATCTTACTACTCACTGATGGAGAGCGACTGTAACGGGGTCTGTTTGGAGGGACATGGTGAAGGGGTCTACAGCATCCAACTACGCAGATCGAGAGCGACTGAAGAGGTTTTTCAGGGGTACTTGGTGAAGGGGGTTGCATAGTAAACATAATGTTCTTCAAGTGATTTTAGCTTAATGATTAAAAAAATTCTTTAAGTGCAATAAGTGCACAGCTCTAAATCATCAGAATAAAAGGTCAGGCACTGAGTGCAGCAAACAAAAGACACAGGGTTAAAAGAAGGGATGAAATCTCAAGACACCTACGTGCTTACTTACAGGAGACTCACTTGAGATCCAAGGACACAGACAAACTACAAGCCGAAGGTGTGTGGACAAGTACACTGCACGAGTGAAACTGAAAAACAAACAATCAAACAAATGGATTCTGTTTGAGTCCCCTGAGACTGTCAGAAGAAAATAGCCCTATCTGGCAACCGTGAATTCTTTTTGTTTTGTTTCAGCCGTTCCCAGCCATTGATTTAGTGGTGCAGCAACATACTTCTCATTTTCTCTCACCTCAACAACTGAGTTGCTGTAATAATAAGCATCTGGGAATTTGAAATCAGTGGATTTTATGATGTTCACGAATGTGAAGATCTAATAACTACCTAAAGAGGGATGTTTGGACACTCAAATAAACTCGTCACCCCACAATACACTCTTAGCTCCCAACTGCTCATGTCTAGAAATTGGTGTTCCTTTTTATTTGACCCTCCGTCCTATCGGAGGTGATCACGCTGAGGTCCTTCAAACATGGTGGTGAGCAAAGCAGCAAGTTTACTTTTCTCGTGACAACAGGCCCAGAGGAATGATACTTGTGGTCTTCAGGGAGCACTTAGTCAAAGAATGTGGCTAAATACAGATAGCAAGTTAGAAGGAGATGAAAGAGGACAGAGGATAGAGACACGGGATCAAGTCCCGGCACAACCATTTCCTGGTTTTTTAGGTACACGCGGCCGACTCGAACTGCAAGTGTCTCGGTAAACCCAGTGCTCTATCTACAGCCTAGATACTTTGCAGGACTTTTGGAAGCATAGTGTAGGAAAGTGATATAGGATAATTGGTTAACTGTTCTGTACACAAGGACAGATGGGCAGACAAAAAGATGATTGATTGATGATTGATAAATAGATAGACAGACAGATAGATAGATATAGGTACATATCGATTAACACAAACCTACTGCTCATAACAAGGAGAGCAATGGTGAAAGCACATAGCAAAACTACAAACAAAAAAGAAGAATGGTGAAAGCACATAGCAAAACTACAAACAAAAAAGAAGAATGAAATCCAGTTTAAAAAGTGCAGTAAGCAGCCATAAGTAGAAAACAAATCCTATCATTTGCAATAACGTGGATGGAGCTAGAGGGTATTATGCTCAGTCAAATAGGCCAGGCGGAGAAATACATGTACCAAATGATTTCACTCATGTGTGGAGTATGATAACAAAGAAAAACTGAAGGAAAAGACAGCAGCAGACTCACAGAACCCGAGAGTGGACTAACAGTTACCAAAGAGAAAGGGACTGGGTAGGGTTTGTGGGAAGGGAGTAATAAGTGCGGGGAAAAAGAATGGGGGCATTAGGATTAGCATGTATAATGTGTAGGGTGGGGTGTCGTGGGCAGGGCTGTACAACACAGAGAAGACATGTAGTGATTCTACAGCATCTTAGTACATGCTGACGGAGAGCGGCTGTAAATGGGATTTGGGGTGACTTGGTGAAGAGGGTAGACAGAATAACATAATTTTCTGCATGTGATTGTATATTAATGAGAACAAAAAGAATTTCAAAGTGCAGAAAGAGCACAGCTCTCAAATATCAGAATAAAAGTACAGGCTTTGAGTGCTCCAATCAAAAGACACAGGGTTAGAAGAACTGATGAAAACTCAAGACCACCTACGTGCTCCGTTACTGGAGACTCACTTGAGATCCAAGGACACAGACAAACTACAAGCTGAAGGGGCGGGGACAGGTTCCCTACACAAGTGAACCTGAGAAACAAAGAAAGAAATGGATTCTCTTTTGGACCCCAGAGAGAGTCAGTAGAAAATAGCACTATCTAGCCACCGTGAATTCTTTTTGTTTGGTTTCAGCAGTGCTCAGGCATAGATTTCGTGGTGCAGCAACTTCCTTCTCATTTCCTCTCACCTCAACAAATGAATTGCTGTAATAATATGCGTCTGGGCTTTTAAAATCATTGCTTTTTATGATGTTCACGAATGTAAAGAAGTAATAACCACCTAAGGAGGGAAGTTTGGACCCTCAAATAAACACTTCACTCCACAACACACTCTTTGTTCCCAACTGCTCCTGTCCAGAAATAGGTGTTCCTTTATATTTGTCCCTCCACCTATCAGCAGTGATCACGCCAATGTCCCTCAAACATGGTGGTGTGCAAAGAACCAAGTACACTTTTCTTTCGACAACCGGACCAGACGAAGGATACTTGTGGTCTTCAGGGATCACTTACTCACTGAATGTGGCTAAATAAAGTCACCAAGTGAGCAGGAAGTATAAGAGGACAGAGGACAGAGATACAGGTTCAAGTCCTTTCACCTCCATTTACTGGTTTTGTAAGCACACGCGGCTGACTCTACCTGAAAGTGTATCGGTGAACACAGTGCTCTCCTTATGGCTTAGCTACCTTGCAAGATTTCTGGAAGCATAATGTAGGAAAGAGACATAGGCTATGTTGTTAACTGTTCTGTACAGAAGGATAGATGGGCAGACAAAAAGATGATGGATTCATAGATAGATAGGTACACAGATGACAGATGAAAGATAGATAGATAGGTACATAGATTAATAGATGATAGACATCATAGATAGATGATAGGAAGATAGATACATAGATAAATACATACATACATACATACATACATACATACAGAGACAGACAGACCATTAGATAGATAGATACAGATACATATCGATTGACACAAAGCTACTGTTCATAACCAGGAGTTGAATGGTGAATAACATAGCTAAACTACAAACAAAAAGGAAGAATGAAATCCAGTTTAAAAAGTGCAGTAAGCAGCCTTAAGAAGAAAACAAATACTACCATTTGCAATGACCTGGATGGAGCTAGACGGTAGTATGTTCAGACAAATAGTCCAGGAGTAGAAAGACAAGTACCAAGTGTTTTCACTCATGTGTGGAGTATAACAACAAAGAAAAACTGAAGGAAAAAAACAGCAGCAGACTCACAGAACCCGAGAGTTGACTAAAAGTTACCAAAGGGAAAAGGACTGGGCAGGGTGGGTCTGAAGGGAGGGATAAGTGTGAGGAGAAAGAATGGGGGCATTAGTTTTAGCATGTATAAAGCTTGGGGTCGAGGGGGCATGAGGAGTGCTGTTCAACACAGGGAAGGCTAGTAGAGATCATATAACATCTTACTACTCACTGATGGAGAGCGACTGTAACGGGGTCTGTTTGGAGGGACATGGTGAAGGGGTCTACAGCATCCAACTACGCAGATCGAGAGCGACTGAAGAGGTTTTTCAGGGGTACTTGGTGAAGGGGGTTGCATAGTAAACATAATGTTCTTCAAGTGATTTTAGCTTAATGATTAAAAAAATTCTTTAAGTGCAATAAGTGCACAGCTCTAAATCATCAGAATAAAAGGTCAGGCACTGAGTGCAGCAAACAAAAGACACAGGGTTAAAAGAAGGGATGAAATCTCAAGACACCTACGTGCTTACTTACAGGAGACTCACTTGAGATCCAAGGACACAGACAAACTACAAGCCGAAGGTGTGTGGACAAGTACACTGCACGAGTGAAACTGAAAAACAAACAATCAAACAAATGGATTCTGTTTGAGTCCCCTGAGACTGTCAGAAGAAAATAGCCCTATCTGGCAACCGTGAATTCTTTTTGTTTTGTTTCAGCCGTTCCCAGCCATTGATTTAGTGGTGCAGCAACATACTTCTCATTTTCTCTCACCTCAACAACTGAGTTGCTGTAATAATAAGCATCTGGGCCTTTGAAATCAGTGGATTTTATGATGTTCACGAATGTGAAGATCTAATAACTACCTAAAGAGGGATGTTTGGACACTCAAATAAACTCGTCACCCCACAATACACTCTTAGCTCCCAACTGCTCATGTCTAGAAATTGGTGTTCCTTTTTATTTGACCCTCCGTCCTATCGGAGGTGATCACGCTGAGGTCCTTCAAACATGGTGGTGAGCAAAGCAGCAAGTTTACTTTTCTCGTGACAACAGGCCCAGAGGAATGATACTTGTGGTCTTCAGGGAGCACTTAGTCAAAGAATGTGGCTAAATACAGATAGCAAGTTAGAAGGAGATGAAAGAGGACAGAGGATAGAGACACGGGATCAAGTCCCGGCACAACCATTTCCTGGTTTTTTAGGTACACGCGGCCGACTCGAACTGCAAGTGTCTCGGTAAACCCAGTGCTCTATCTACAGCCTAGATACTTTGCAGGACTTTTGGAAGCATAGTGTAGGAAAGTGATATAGGATAATTGGTTAACTGTTCTGTACACAAGGACAGATGGGCAGACAAAAAGATGATTGATTGATGATTGATAAATAGATAGACAGACAGATAGATAGATATAGGTACATATCGATTAACACAAAGCTACTGCTCATAACAAGGAGAGCAATGGTGAAAGCACATAGCAAAACTACAAACAAAAAAGAAGAATGGTGAAAGCACATAGCAAAACTACAAACAAAAAAGAAGAATGAAATCCAGTTTAAAAAGTGCAGTAAGCAGCCATAAGTAGAAAACAAATCCTATCATTTGCAATAACGTGGATGGAGCTAGAGGGTATTATGCTCAGTCAAATAGGCCAGGCGGAGAAATACATGTACCAAATGATTTCACTCATGTGTGGAGTATGATAACAAAGAAAAACTGAAGGAAAAGACAGCAGCAGACTCACAGAACCCGAGAGTGGACTAACAGTTACCAAAGAGAAAGGGACTGGGTAGGGTTTGTGGGAAGGGAGTAATAAGTGCGGGGAAAAAGAATGGGGGCATTAGGATTAGCATGTATAATGTGTAGGGTGGGGTGTCGTGGGCAGGGCTGTACAACACAGAGAAGACATGTAGTGATTCTACAGCATCTTAGTACATGCTGACGGAGAGCGGCTGTAAATGGGATTTGGGGTGACTTGGTGAAGAGGGTAGACAGAATAACATAATTTTCTGCATGTGATTGTATATTAATGAGAACAAAAAGAATTTCAAAGTGCAGAAAGAGCACAGCTCTCAAATATCAGAATAAAAGTACAGGCTTTGAGTGCTCCAATCAAAAGACACAGGGTTAGAAGAACTGATGAAAACTCAAGACCACCTACGTGCTCCGTTACTGGAGACTCACTTGAGATCCAAGGACACAGACAAACTACAAGCTGAAGGGGCGGGGACAGGTTCCCTACACAAGTGAACCTGAGAAACAAAGAAAGAAATGGATTCTCTTTTGGACCCCAGAGAGAGTCAGTAGAAAATAGCACTATCTAGCCACCGTGAATTCTTTTTGTTTGGTTTCAGCAGTGCTCAGGCATAGATTTCGTGGTGCAGCAACTTCCTTCTCATTTCCTCTCACCTCAACAAATGAATTGCTGTAATAATATGCGTCTGGGCTTTTAAAATCATTGCTTTTTATGATGTTCACGAATGTAAAGAAGTAATAACCACCTAAGGAGGGAAGTTTGGACCCTCAAATAAACACTTCACTCCACAACACACTCTTTGTTCCCAACTGCTCCTGTCCAGAAATAGGTGTTCCTTTATATTTGTCCCTCCACCTATCAGCAGTGATCACGCCAATGTCCCTCAAACATGGTGGTGTGCAAAGAACCAAGTACACTTTTCTTTCGACAACCGGACCAGACGAAGGATACTTGTGGTCTTCAGGGATCACTTACTCACTGAATGTGGCTAAATAAAGTCACCAAGTGAGCAGGAAGTATAAGAGGACAGAGGACAGAGATACAGGTTCAAGTCCTTTCACCTCCATTTACTGGTTTTGTAAGCACACGCGGCTGACTCTACCTGAAAGTGTATCGGTGAACACAGTGCTCTCCTTATGGCTTAGCTACCTTGCAAGATTTCTGGAAGCATAATGTAGGAAAGAGACATAGGCTATGTTGTTAACTGTTCTGTACAGAAGGATAGATGGGCAGACAAAAAGATGATGGATTCATAGATAGATAGGTACACAGATGACAGATGAAAGATAGATAGATAGGTACATAGATTAATAGATGATAGACATCATAGATAGATGATAGGAAGATAGATACATAGATAAATACATACATACATACATACATACATACATACAGAGACAGACAGACCATTAGATAGATAGATACAGATACATATCGATTGACACAAAGCTACTGTTCATAACCAGGAGTTGAATGGTGAATAACATAGCTAAACTACAAATAAAAAGGAAGAATGAAATCCAGTTTAAAAAGTGCAGTAAGCAGCCTTAAGAAGAAAACAAATACTACCATTTGCAATGACCTGGATGGAGCTAGACGGTAGTATGTTCAGACAAATAGTCCAGGAGTAGAAAGACAAGTACCAAGTGTTTTCACTCATGTGTGGAGTATAACAACAAAGAAAAACTGAAGGAAAAAAACAGCAGCAGACTCACAGAACCCGAGAGTTGACTAAAAGTTACCAAAGGGAAAAGGACTGGGCAGGGTGGGTCTGAAGGGAGGGATAAGTGTGAGGAGAAAGAATGGGGGCATTAGTTTTAGCATGTATAAAGCTTGGGGTCGAGGGGGCATGAGGAGTGCTGTTCAACACAGGGAAGGCTAGTAGAGATCATATAACATCTTACTACTCACTGATGGAGAGCGACTGTAACGGGGTCTGTTTGGAGGGACATGGTGAAGGGGTCTACAGCATCCAACTACGCAGATCGAGAGCGACTGAAGAGGTTTTTCAGGGGTACTTGGTGAAGGGGGTTGCATAGTAAACATAATGTTCTTCAAGTGATTTTAGCTTAATGATTAAAAAAATTCTTTAAGTGCAATAAGTGCACAGCTCTAAATCATCAGAATAAAAGGTCAGGCACTGAGTGCAGCAAACAAAAGACACAGGGTTAAAAGAAGGGATGAAATCTCAAGACACCTACGTGCTTACTTACAGGAGACTCACTTGAGATCCAAGGACACAGACAAACTACAAGCCGAAGGTGTGTGGACAAGTACACTGCACGAGTGAAACTGAAAAACAAACAATCAAACAAATGGATTCTGTTTGAGTCCCCTGAGACTGTCAGAAGAAAATAGCCCTATCTGGCAACCGTGAATTCTTTTTGTTTTGTTTCAGCCGTTCCCAGCCATTGATTTAGTGGTGCAGCAACATACTTCTCATTTTCTCTCACCTCAACAACTGAGTTGCTGTAATAATAAGCATCTGGGCCTTTGAAATCAGTGGATTTTATGATGTTCACGAATGTGAAGATCTAATAACTACCTAAAGAGGGATGTTTGGACACTCAAATAAACTCGTCACCCCACAATACACTCTTAGCTCCCAACTGCTCATGTCTAGAAATTGGTGTTCCTTTTTATTTGACCCTCCGTCCTATCGGAGGTGATCACGCTGAGGTCCTTCAAACATGGTGGTGAGCAAAGCAGCAAGTTTACTTTTCTCGTGACAACAGGCCCAGAGGAATGATACTTGTGGTCTTCAGGGAGCACTTAGTCAAAGAATGTGGCTAAATACAGATAGCAAGTTAGAAGGAGATGAAAGAGGACAGAGGATAGAGACACGGGATCAAGTCCCGGCACAACCATTTCCTGGTTTTTTAGGTACACGCGGCCGACTCGAACTGCAAGTGTCTCGGTAAACCCAGTGCTCTATCTACAGCCTAGATACTTTGCAGGACTTTTGGAAGCATAGTGTAGGAAAGTGATATAGGATAATTGGTTAACTGTTCTGTACACAAGGACAGATGGGCAGACAAAAAGATGATTGATTGATGATTGATAAATAGATAGACAGACAGATAGATAGATATAGGTACATATCGATTAACACAAAGCTACTGCTCATAACAAGGAGAGCAATGGTGAAAGCACATAGCAAAACTACAAACAAAAAAGAAGAATGGTGAAAGCACATAGCAAAACTACAAACAAAAAAGAAGAATGAAATCCAGTTTAAAAAGTGCAGTAAGCAGCCATAAGTAGAAAACAAATCCTATCATTTGCAATAACGTGGATGGAGCTAGAGGGTATTATGCTCAGTCAAATAGGCCAGGCGGAGAAATACATGTACCAAATGATTTCACTCATGTGTGGAGTATGATAACAAAGAAAAACTGAAGGAAAAGACAGCAGCAGACTCACAGAACCCGAGAGTGGACTAACAGTTACCAAAGAGAAAGGGACTGGGTAGGGTTTGTGGGAAGGGAGTAATAAGTGCGGGGAAAAAGAATGGGGGCATTAGGATTAGCATGTATAATGTGTAGGGTGGGGTGTCGTGGGCAGGGCTGTACAACACAGAGAAGACATGTAGTGATTCTACAGCATCTTAGTACATGCTGACGGAGAGCGGCTGTAAATGGGATTTGGGGTGACTTGGTGAAGAGGGTAGACAGAATAACATAATTTTCTGCATGTGATTGTATATTAATGAGAACAAAAAGAATTTCAAAGTGCAGAAAGAGCACAGCTCTCAAATATCAGAATAAAAGTACAGGCTTTGAGTGCTCCAATCAAAAGACACAGGGTTAGAAGAACTGATGAAAACTCAAGACCACCTACGTGCTCCGTTACTGGAGACTCACTTGAGATCCAAGGACACAGACAAACTACAAGCTGAAGGGGCGGGGACAGGTTCCCTACACAAGTGAACCTGAGAAACAAAGAAAGAAATGGATTCTCTTTTGGACCCCAGAGAGAGTCAGTAGAAAATAGCACTATCTAGCCACCGTGAATTCTTTTTGTTTGGTTTCAGCAGTGCTCAGGCATAGATTTCGTGGTGCAGCAACTTCCTTCTCATTTCCTCTCACCTCAACAAATGAATTGCTGTAATAATATGCGTCTGGGCTTTTAAAATCATTGCTTTTTATGATGTTCACGAATGTAAAGAAGTAATAACCACCTAAGGAGGGAAGTTTGGACCCTCAAATAAACACTTCACTCCACAACACACTCTTTGTTCCCAACTGCTCCTGTCCAGAAATAGGTGTTCCTTTATATTTGTCCCTCCACCTATCAGCAGTGATCACGCCAATGTCCCTCAAACATGGTGGTGTGCAAAGAACCAAGTACACTTTTCTTTCGACAACCGGACCAGACGAAGGATACTTGTGGTCTTCAGGGATCACTTACTCACTGAATGTGGCTAAATAAAGTCACCAAGTGAGCAGGAAGTATAAGAGGACAGAGGACAGAGATACAGGTTCAAGTCCTTTCACCTCCATTTACTGGTTTTGTAAGCACACGCGGCTGACTCTACCTGAAAGTGTATCGGTGAACACAGTGCTCTCCTTATGGCTTAGCTACCTTGCAAGATTTCTGGAAGCATAATGTAGGAAAGAGACATAGGCTATGTTGTTAACTGTTCTGTACAGAAGGATAGATGGGCAGACAAAAAGATGATGGATTCATAGATAGATAGGTACACAGATGACAGATGAAAGATAGATAGATAGGTACATAGATTAATAGATGATAGACATCATAGATAGATGATAGGAAGATAGATACATAGATAAATACATACATACATACATACATACATACATACAGAGACAGACAGACCATTAGATAGATAGATACAGATACATATCGATTGACACAAAGCTACTGTTCATAACCAGGAGTTGAATGGTGAATAACATAGCTAAACTACAAACAAAAAGGAAGAATGAAATCCAGTTTAAAAAGTGCAGTAAGCAGCCTTAAGAAGAAAACAAATACTACCATTTGCAATGACCTGGATGGAGCTAGACGGTAGTATGTTCAGACAAATAGTCCAGGAGTAGAAAGACAAGTACCAAGTGTTTTCACTCATGTGTGGAGTATAACAACAAAGAAAAACTGAAGGAAAAAAACAGCAGCAGACTCACAGAACCCGAGAGTTGACTAAAAGTTACCAAAGGGAAAAGGACTGGGCAGGGTGGGTCTGAAGGGAGGGATAAGTGTGAGGAGAAAGAATGGGGGCATTAGTTTTAGCATGTATAAAGCTTGGGGTCGAGGGGGCATGAGGAGTGCTGTTCAACACAGGGAAGGCTAGTAGAGATCATATAACATCTTACTACTCACTGATGGAGAGCGACTGTAACGGGGTCTGTTTGGAGGGACATGGTGAAGGGGTCTACAGCATCCAACTACGCAGATCGAGAGCGACTGAAGAGGTTTTTCAGGGGTACTTGGTGAAGGGGGTTGCATAGTAAACATAATGTTCTTCAAGTGATTTTAGCTTAATGATTAAAAAAATTCTTTAAGTGCAATAAGTGCACAGCTCTAAATCATCAGAATAAAAGGTCAGGCACTGAGTGCAGCAAACAAAAGACACAGGGTTAAAAGAAGGGATGAAATCTCAAGACACCTACGTGCTTACTTACAGGAGACTCACTTGAGATCCAAGGACACAGACAAACTACAAGCCGAAGGTGTGTGGACAAGTACACTGCACGAGTGAAACTGAAAAACAAACAATCAAACAAATGGATTCTGTTTGAGTCCCCTGAGACTGTCAGAAGAAAATAGCCCTATCTGGCAACCGTGAATTCTTTTTGTTTTGTTTCAGCCGTTCCCAGCCATTGATTTAGTGGTGCAGCAACATACTTCTCATTTTCTCTCACCTCAACAACTGAGTTGCTGTAATAATAAGCATCTGGGCCTTTGAAATCAGTGGATTTTATGATGTTCACGAATGTGAAGATCTAATAACTACCTAAAGAGGGATGTTTGGACACTCAAATAAACTCGTCACCCCACAATACACTCTTAGCTCCCAACTGCTCATGTCTAGAAATTGGTGTTCCTTTTTATTTGACCCTCCGTCCTATCGGAGGTGATCACGCTGAGGTCCTTCAAACATGGTGGTGAGCAAAGCAGCAAGTTTACTTTTCTCGTGACAACAGGCCCAGAGGAATGATACTTGTGGTCTTCAGGGAGCACTTAGTCAAAGAATGTGGCTAAATACAGATAGCAAGTTAGAAGGAGATGAAAGAGGACAGAGGATAGAGACACGGGATCAAGTCCCGGCACAACCATTTCCTGGTTTTTTAGGTACACGCGGCCGACTCGAACTGCAAGTGTCTCGGTAAACCCAGTGCTCTATCTACAGCCTAGATACTTTGCAGGACTTTTGGAAGCATAGTGTAGGAAAGTGATATAGGATAATTGGTTAACTGTTCTGTACACAAGGACAGATGGGCAGACAAAAAGATGATTGATTGATGATTGATAAATAGATAGACAGACAGATAGATAGATATAGGTACATATCGATTAACACAAAGCTACTGCTCATAACAAGGAGAGCAATGGTGAAAGCACATAGCAAAACTACAAACAAAAAAGAAGAATGGTGAAAGCACATAGCAAAACTACAAACAAAAAAGAAGAATGAAATCCAGTTTAAAAAGTGCAGTAAGCAGCCATAAGTAGAAAACAAATCCTATCATTTGCAATAACGTGGATGGAGCTAGAGGGTATTATGCTCAGTCAAATAGGCCAGGCGGAGAAATACATGTACCAAATGATTTCACTCATGTGTGGAGTATGATAACAAAGAAAAACTGAAGGAAAAGACAGCAGCAGACTCACAGAACCCGAGAGTGGACTAACAGTTACCAAAGAGAAAGGGACTGGGTAGGGTTTGTGGGAAGGGAGTAATAAGTGCGGGGAAAAAGAATGGGGGCATTAGGATTAGCATGTATAATGTGTAGGGTGGGGTGTCGTGGGCAGGGCTGTACAACACAGAGAAGACATGTAGTGATTCTACAGCATCTTAGTACATGCTGACGGAGAGCGGCTGTAAATGGGATTTGGGGTGACTTGGTGAAGAGGGTAGACAGAATAACATAATTTTCTGCATGTGATTGTATATTAATGAGAACAAAAAGAATTTCAAAGTGCAGAAAGAGCACAGCTCTCAAATATCAGAATAAAAGTACAGGCTTTGAGTGCTCCAATCAAAAGACACAGGGTTAGAAGAACTGATGAAAACTCAAGACCACCTACGTGCTCCGTTACTGGAGACTCACTTGAGATCCAAGGACACAGACAAACTACAAGCTGAAGGGGCGGGGACAGGTTCCCTACACAAGTGAACCTGAGAAACAAAGAAAGAAATGGATTCTCTTTTGGACCCCAGAGAGAGTCAGTAGAAAATAGCACTATCTAGCCACCGTGAATTCTTTTTGTTTGGTTTCAGCAGTGCTCAGGCATAGATTTCGTGGTGCAGCAACTTCCTTCTCATTTCCTCTCACCTCAACAAATGAATTGCTGTAATAATATGCGTCTGGGCTTTTAAAATCATTGCTTTTTATGATGTTCACGAATGTAAAGAAGTAATAACCACCTAAGGAGGGAAGTTTGGACCCTCAAATAAACACTTCACTCCACAACACACTCTTTGTTCCCAACTGCTCCTGTCCAGAAATAGGTGTTCCTTTATATTTGTCCCTCCACCTATCAGCAGTGATCACGCCAATGTCCCTCAAACATGGTGGTGTGCAAAGAACCAAGTACACTTTTCTTTCGACAACCGGACCAGACGAAGGATACTTGTGGTCTTCAGGGATCACTTACTCACTGAATGTGGCTAAATAAAGTCACCAAGTGAGCAGGAAGTATAAGAGGACAGAGGACAGAGATACAGGTTCAAGTCCTTTCACCTCCATTTACTGGTTTTGTAAGCACACGCGGCTGACTCTACCTGAAAGTGTATCGGTGAACACAGTGCTCTCCTTATGGCTTAGCTACCTTGCAAGATTTCTGGAAGCATAATGTAGGAAAGAGACATAGGCTATGTTGTTAACTGTTCTGTACAGAAGGATAGATGGGCAGACAAAAAGATGATGGATTCATAGATAGATAGGTACACAGATGACAGATGAAAGATAGATAGATAGGTACATAGATTAATAGATGATAGACATCATAGATAGATGATAGGAAGATAGATACATAGATAAATACATACATACATACATACATACATACATACAGAGACAGACAGACCATTAGATAGATAGATACAGATACATATCGATTGACACAAAGCTACTGTTCATAACCAGGAGTTGAATGGTGAATAACATAGCTAAACTACAAACAAAAAGGAAGAATGAAATCCAGTTTAAAAAGTGCAGTAAGCAGCCTTAAGAAGAAAACAAATACTACCATTTGCAATGACCTGGATGGAGCTAGACGGTAGTATGTTCAGACAAATAGTCCAGGAGTAGAAAGACAAGTACCAAGTGTTTTCACTCATGTGTGGAGTATAACAACAAAGAAAAACTGAAGGAAAAAAACAGCAGCAGACTCACAGAACCCGAGAGTTGACTAAAAGTTACCAAAGGGAAAAGGACTGGGCAGGGTGGGTCTGAAGGGAGGGATAAGTGTGAGGAGAAAGAATGGGGGCATTAGTTTTAGCATGTATAAAGCTTGGGGTCGAGGGGGCATGAGGAGTGCTGTTCAACACAGGGAAGGCTAGTAGAGATCATATAACATCTTACTACTCACTGATGGAGAGCGACTGTAACGGGGTCTGTTTGGAGGGACATGGTGAAGGGGTCTACAGCATCCAACTATGCAGATCGAGAGCGACTGAAGAGGTTTTTCAGGGGTACTTGGTGAAGGGGGTTGCATAGTAAACATAATGTTCTTCAAGTGATTTTAGCTTAATGATTAAAAAAATTCTTTAAGTGCAATAAGTGCACAGCTCTAAATCATCAGAATAAAAGGTCAGGCACTGAGTGCAGCAAACAAAAGACACAGGGTTAAAAGAAGGGATGAAATCTCAAGACACCTACGTGCTTACTTACAGGAGACTCACTTGAGATCCAAGGACACAGACAAACTACAAGCCGAAGGTGTGTGGACAAGTACACTGCACGAGTGAAACTGAAAAACAAACAATCAAACAAATGGATTCTGTTTGAGTCCCCTGAGACTGTCAGAAGAAAATAGCCCTATCTGGCAACCGTGAATTCTTTTTGTTTGGTTTCAGCCGTTCCCAGCCATTGATTTAGTGGTGCAGCAACATACTTCTCATTTTCTCTCACCTCAACAACTGAGTTGCTGTAATAATAAGCATCTGGGCCTTTGAAATCAGTGGATTTTATGATGTTCACGAATGTGAAGATCTAATAACTACCTAAAGAGGGATGTTTGGACACTCAAATAAACTCGTCACCCCACAATACACTCTTAGCTCCCAACTGCTCATGTCTAGAAATTGGTGTTCCTTTTTATTTGACCCTCCGTCCTATCGGAGGTGATCACGCTGAGGTCCTTCAAACATGGTGGTGAGCAAAGCAGCAAGTTTACTTTTCTCGTGACAACAGGCCCAGAGGAATGATACTTGTGGTCTTCAGGGAGCACTTAGTCAAAGAATGTGGCTAAATACAGATAGCAAGTTAGAAGGAGATGAAAGAGGACAGAGGATAGAGACACGGGATCAAGTCCCGGCACAACCATTTCCTGGTTTTTTAGGTACACGCGGCCGACTCGAACTGCAAGTGTCTCGGTAAACCCAGTGCTCTATCTACAGCCTAGATACTTTGCAGGACTTTTGGAAGCATAGTGTAGGAAAGTGATATAGGATAATTGGTTAACTGTTCTGTACACAAGGACAGATGGGCAGACAAAAAGATGATTGATTGATGATTGATAAATAGATAGACAGACAGATAGATAGATATAGGTACATATCGATTAACACAAAGCTACTGCTCATAACAAGGAGAGCAATGGTGAAAGCACATAGCAAAACTACAAACAAAAAAGAAGAATGGTGAAAGCACATAGCAAAACTACAAACAAAAAAGAAGAATGAAATCCAGTTTAAAAAGTGCAGTAAGCAGCCATAAGTAGAAAACAAATCCTATCATTTGCAATAACGTGGATGGAGCTAGAGGGTATTATGCTCAGTCAAATAGGCCAGGCGGAGAAATACATGTACCAAATGATTTCACTCATGTGTGGAGTATGATAACAAAGAAAAACTGAAGGAAAAGACAGCAGCAGACTCACAGAACCCGAGAGTGGACTAACAGTTACCAAAGAGAAAGGGACTGGGTAGGGTTTGTGGGAAGGGAGTAATAAGTGCGGGGAAAAAGAATGGGGGCATTAGGATTAGCATGTATAATGTGTAGGGTGGGGTGTCGTGGGCAGGGCTGTACAACACAGAGAAGACATGTAGTGATTCTACAGCATCTTAGTACATGCTGACGGAGAGCGGCTGTAAATGGGATTTGGGGTGACTTGGTGAAGAGGGTAGACAGAATAACATAATTTTCTGCATGTGATTGTATATTAATGAGAACAAAAAGAATTTCAAAGTGCAGAAAGAGCACAGCTCTCAAATATCAGAATAAAAGTACAGGCTTTGAGTGCTCCAATCAAAAGACACAGGGTTAGAAGAACTGATGAAAACTCAAGACCACCTACGTGCTCCGTTACTGGAGACTCACTTGAGATCCAAGGACACAGACAAACTACAAGCTGAAGGGGCGGGGACAGGTTCCCTACACAAGTGAACCTGAGAAACAAAGAAAGAAATGGATTCTCTTTTGGACCCCAGAGAGAGTCAGTAGAAAATAGCACTATCTAGCCACCGTGAATTCTTTTTGTTTGGTTTCAGCAGTGCTCAGGCATAGATTTCGTGGTGCAGCAACTTCCTTCTCATTTCCTCTCACCTCAACAAATGAATTGCTGTAATAATATGCGTCTGGGCTTTTAAAATCATTGCT
Source organism: Manis pentadactyla (assembly GCF_030020395.1). Lineage (NCBI taxonomy): Eukaryota > Metazoa > Chordata > Mammalia > Pholidota > Manidae > Manis > Manis pentadactyla. The sequence continues at coordinate 43,179,460 of NC_080031.1, read as the reverse complement.
TTTTATGATGTTCACGAATGTAAAGAAGTAATAACCACCTAAGGAGGGAAGTTTGGACCCTCAAATAAACACTTCACTCCACAACACACTCTTTGTTCCCAACTGCTCCTGTCCAGAAATAGGTGTTCCTTTATATTTGTCCCTCCACCTATCAGCAGTGATCACGCCAATGTCCCTCAAACATGGTGGTGTGCAAAGAACCAAGTACACTTTTCTTTCGACAACCGGACCAGACGAAGGATACTTGTGGTCTTCAGGGATCACTTACTCACTGAATGTGGCTAAATAAAGTCACCAAGTGAGCAGGAAGTATAAGAGGACAGAGGACAGAGATACAGGTTCAAGTCCTTTCACCTCCATTTACTGGTTTTGTAAGCACACGCGGCTGACTCTACCTGAAAGTGTATCGGTGAACACAGTGCTCTCCTTATGGCTTAGCTACCTTGCAAGATTTCTGGAAGCATAATGTAGGAAAGAGACATAGGCTATGTTGTTAACTGTTCTGTACAGAAGGATAGATGGGCAGACAAAAAGATGATGGATTCATAGATAGATAGGTACACAGATGACAGATGAAAGATAGATAGATAGGTACATAGATTAATAGATGATAGACATCATAGATAGATGATAGGAAGATAGATACATAGATAAATACATACATACATACATACATACATACATACAGAGACAGACAGACCATTAGATAGATAGATACAGATACATATCGATTGACACAAAGCTACTGTTCATAACCAGGAGTTGAATGGTGAATAACATAGCTAAACTACAAACAAAAAGGAAGAATGAAATCCAGTTTAAAAAGTGCAGTAAGCAGCCTTAAGAAGAAAACAAATACTACCATTTGCAATGACCTGGATGGAGCTAGACGGTAGTATGTTCAGACAAATAGTCCAGGAGTAGAAAGACAAGTACCAAGTGTTTTCACTCATGTGTGGAGTATAACAACAAAGAAAAACTGAAGGAAAAAAACAGCAGCAGACTCACAGAACCCGAGAGTTGACTAAAAGTTACCAAAGGGAAAAGGACTGGGCAGGGTGGGTCTGAAGGGAGGGATAAGTGTGAGGAGAAAGAATGGGGGCATTAGTTTTAGCATGTATAAAGCTTGGGGTCGAGGGGGCATGAGGAGTGCTGTTCAACACAGGGAAGGCTAGTAGAGATCATATAACATCTTACTACTCACTGATGGAGAGCGACTGTAACGGGGTCTGTTTGGAGGGACATGGTGAAGGGGTCTACAGCATCCAACTACGCAGATCGAGAGCGACTGAAGAGGTTTTTCAGGGGTACTTGGTGAAGGGGGTTGCATAGTAAACATAATGTTCTTCAAGTGATTTTAGCTTAATGATTAAAAAAATTCTTTAAGTGCAATAAGTGCACAGCTCTAAATCATCAGAATAAAAGGTCAGGCACTGAGTGCAGCAAACAAAAGACACAGGGTTAAAAGAAGGGATGAAATCTCAAGACACCTACGTGCTTACTTACAGGAGACTCACTTGAGATCCAAGGACACAGACAAACTACAAGCCGAAGGTGTGTGGACAAGTACACTGCACGAGTGAAACTGAAAAACAAACAATCAAACAAATGGATTCTGTTTGAGTCCCCTGAGACTGTCAGAAGAAAATAGCCCTATCTGGCAACCGTGAATTCTTTTTGTTTGGTTTCAGCCGTTCCCAGCCATTGATTTAGTGGTGCAGCAACATACTTCTCATTTTCTCTCACCTCAACAACTGAGTTGCTGTAATAATAAGCATCTGGGCCTTTGAAATCAGTGGATTTTATGATGTTCACGAATGTGAAGATCTAATAACTACCTAAAGAGGGATGTTTGGACACTCAAATAAACTCGTCACCCCACAATACACTCTTAGCTCCCAACTGCTCATGTCTAGAAATTGGTGTTCCTTTTTATTTGACCCTCCGTCCTATCGGAGGTGATCACGCTGAGGTCCTTCAAACATGGTGGTGAGCAAAGCAGCAAGTTTACTTTTCTCGTGACAACAGGCCCAGAGGAATGATACTTGTGGTCTTCAGGGAGCACTTAGTCAAAGAATGTGGCTAAATACAGATAGCAAGTTAGAAGGAGATGAAAGAGGACAGAGGATAGAGACACGGGATCAAGTCCCGGCACAACCATTTCCTGGTTTTTTAGGTACACGCGGCCGACTCGAACTGCAAGTGTCTCGGTAAACCCAGTGCTCTATCTACAGCCTAGATACTTTGCAGGACTTTTGGAAGCATAGTGTAGGAAAGTGATATAGGATAATTGGTTAACTGTTCTGTACACAAGGACAGATGGGCAGACAAAAAGATGATTGATTGATGATTGATAAATAGATAGACAGACAGATAGATAGATATAGGTACATATCGATTAACACAAAGCTACTGCTCATAACAAGGAGAGCAATGGTGAAAGCACATAGCAAAACTACAAACAAAAAAGAAGAATGGTGAAAGCACATAGCAAAACTACAAACAAAAAAGAAGAATGAAATCCAGTTTAAAAAGTGCAGTAAGCAGCCATAAGTAGAAAACAAATCCTATCATTTGCAATAACGTGGATGGAGCTAGAGGGTATTATGCTCAGTCAAATAGGCCAGGCGGAGAAATACATGTACCAAATGATTTCACTCATGTGTGGAGTATGATAACAAAGAAAAACTGAAGGAAAAGACAGCAGCAGACTCACAGAACCCGAGAGTGGACTAACAGTTACCAAAGAGAAAGGGACTGGGTAGGGTTTGTGGGAAGGGAGTAATAAGTGCGGGGAAAAAGAATGGGGGCATTAGGATTAGCATGTATAATGTGTAGGGTGGGGTGTCGTGGGCAGGGCTGTACAACACAGAGAAGACATGTAGTGATTCTACAGCATCTTAGTACATGCTGACGGAGAGCGGCTGTAAATGGGATTTGGGGTGACTTGGTGAAGAGGGTAGACAGAATAACATAATTTTCTGCATGTGATTGTATATTAATGAGAACAAAAAGAATTTCAAAGTGCAGAAAGAGCACAGCTCTCAAATATCAGAATAAAAGTACAGGCTTTGAGTGCTCCAATCAAAAGACACAGGGTTAGAAGAACTGATGAAAACTCAAGACCACCTACGTGCTCCGTTACTGGAGACTCACTTGAGATCCAAGGACACAGACAAACTACAAGCTGAAGGGGCGGGGACAGGTTCCCTACACAAGTGAACCTGAGAAACAAAGAAAGAAATGGATTCTCTTTTGGACCCCAGAGAGAGTCAGTAGAAAATAGCACTATCTAGCCACCGTGAATTCTTTTTGTTTGGTTTCAGCAGTGCTCAGGCATAGATTTCGTGGTGCAGCAACTTCCTTCTCATTTCCTCTCACCTCAACAAATGAATTGCTGTAATAATATGCGTCTGGGCTTTTAAAATCATTGCTTTTTATGATGTTCACGAATGTAAAGAAGTAATAACCACCTAAGGAGGGAAGTTTGGACCCTCAAATAAACACTTCACTCCACAACACACTCTTTGTTCCCAACTGCTCCTGTCCAGAAATAGGTGTTCCTTTATATTTGTCCCTCCACCTATCAGCAGTGATCACGCCAATGTCCCTCAAACATGGTGGTGTGCAAAGAACCAAGTACACTTTTCTTTCGACAACCGGACCAGACGAAGGATACTTGTGGTCTTCAGGGATCACTTACTCACTGAATGTGGCTAAATAAAGTCACCAAGTGAGCAGGAAGTATAAGAGGACAGAGGACAGAGATACAGGTTCAAGTCCTTTCACCTCCATTTACTGGTTTTGTAAGCACACGCGGCTGACTCTACCTGAAAGTGTATCGGTGAACACAGTGCTCTCCTTATGGCTTAGCTACCTTGCAAGATTTCTGGAAGCATAATGTAGGAAAGAGACATAGGCTATGTTGTTAACTGTTCTGTACAGAAGGATAGATGGGCAGACAAAAAGATGATGGATTCATAGATAGATAGGTACACAGATGACAGATGAAAGATAGATAGATAGGTACATAGATTAATAGATGATAGACATCATAGATAGATGATAGGAAGATAGATACATAGATAAATACATACATACATACATACATACATACATACAGAGACAGACAGACCATTAGATAGATAGATACAGATACATATCGATTGACACAAAGCTACTGTTCATAACCAGGAGTTGAATGGTGAATAACATAGCTAAACTACAAACAAAAAGGAAGAATGAAATCCAGTTTAAAAAGTGCAGTAAGCAGCCTTAAGAAGAAAACAAATACTACCATTTGCAATGACCTGGATGGAGCTAGACGGTAGTATGTTCAGACAAATAGTCCAGGAGTAGAAAGACAAGTACCAAGTGTTTTCACTCATGTGTGGAGTATAACAACAAAGAAAAACTGAAGGAAAAAAACAGCAGCAGACTCACAGAACCCGAGAGTTGACTAAAAGTTACCAAAGGGAAAAGGACTGGGCAGGGTGGGTCTGAAGGGAGGGATAAGTGTGAGGAGAAAGAATGGGGGCATTAGTTTTAGCATGTATAAAGCTTGGGGTCGAGGGGGCATGAGGAGTGCTGTTCAACACAGGGAAGGCTAGTAGAGATCATATAACATCTTACTACTCACTGATGGAGAGCGACTGTAACGGGGTCTGTTTGGAGGGACATGGTGAAGGGGTCTACAGCATCCAACTACGCAGATCGAGAGCGACTGAAGAGGTTTTTCAGGGGTACTTGGTGAAGGGGGTTGCATAGTAAACATAATGTTCTTCAAGTGATTTTAGCTTAATGATTAAAAAAATTCTTTAAGTGCAATAAGTGCACAGCTCTAAATCATCAGAATAAAAGGTCAGGCACTGAGTGCAGCAAACAAAAGACACAGGGTTAAAAGAAGGGATGAAATCTCAAGACACCTACGTGCTTACTTACAGGAGACTCACTTGAGATCCAAGGACACAGACAAACTACAAGCCGAAGGTGTGTGGACAAGTACACTGCACGAGTGAAACTGAAAAACAAACAATCAAACAAATGGATTCTGTTTGAGTCCCCTGAGACTGTCAGAAGAAAATAGCCCTATCTGGCAACCGTGAATTCTTTTTGTTTGGTTTCAGCCGTTCCCAGCCATTGATTTAGTGGTGCAGCAACATACTTCTCATTTTCTCTCACCTCAACAACTGAGTTGCTGTAATAATAAGCATCTGGGCCTTTGAAATCAGTGGATTTTATGATGTTCACGAATGTGAAGATCTAATAACTACCTAAAGAGGGATGTTTGGACACTCAAATAAACTCGTCACCCCACAATACACTCTTAGCTCCCAACTGCTCATGTCTAGAAATTGGTGTTCCTTTTTATTTGACCCTCCGTCCTATCGGAGGTGATCACGCTGAGGTCCTTCAAACATGGTGGTGAGCAAAGCAGCAAGTTTACTTTTCTCGTGACAACAGGCCCAGAGGAATGATACTTGTGGTCTTCAGGGAGCACTTAGTCAAAGAATGTGGCTAAATACAGATAGCAAGTTAGAAGGAGATGAAAGAGGACAGAGGATAGAGACACGGGATCAAGTCCCGGCACAACCATTTCCTGGTTTTTTAGGTACACGCGGCCGACTCGAACTGCAAGTGTCTCGGTAAACCCAGTGCTCTATCTACAGCCTAGATACTTTGCAGGACTTTTGGAAGCATAGTGTAGGAAAGTGATATAGGATAATTGGTTAACTGTTCTGTACACAAGGACAGATGGGCAGACAAAAAGATGATTGATTGAGTGATTGATAAATAGATAGACAGACAGATAGATAGATATAGGTACATATCGATTAACACAAAGCTACTGCTCATAACAAGGAGAGCAATGGTGAAAGCACATAGCAAAACTACAAACAAAAAAGAAGAATGGTGAAAGCACATAGCAAAACTACAAACAAAAAAGAGGAATGAAATCCAGTTTAAAAAGTGCAGTAAGCAGCCATAAGAAGAAAACAAATCCTATCATTTGCAATAACGTGGATGGAGCTAGAGGGTATTATGCTCAGTCAAATAGGCCAGGCGGAGAAATACATGTACCAAATGATTTCACTCATGTGTGGAGTATGATAACAAAGAAAAACTGAAGGAAAAGACAGCAGCAGACTCACAGAACCCGAGAGTGGACTAACAGTTACCAAAGAGAAAGGGACTGGGTAGGGTTTGTGGGAAGGGAGTAATAAGTGCGGGGAAAAAGAATGGGGGCATTAGGATTAGCATGTATAATGTGTAGGGTGGGGTGTCGTGGGCAGGGCTGTACAACACAGAGAAGACATGTAGTGATTCTACAGCATCTTAGTACATGCTGACGGAGAGCGGCTGTAAATGGGATTTGGGGTGACTTGGTGAAGAGGGTAGACAGAATAACATAATTTTCTGCATGTGATTGTATATTAATGAGAACAAAAAGAATTTCAAAGTGCAGAAAGAGCACAGCTCTCAAATATCAGAATAAAAGTACAGGCTTTGAGTGCTCCAATCAAAAGACACAGGGTTAGAAGAACTGATGAAAACTCAAGACCACCTACGTGCTCCGTTACTGGAGACTCACTTGAGATCCAAGGACACAGACAAACTACAAGCTGAAGGGGCGGGGACAGGTTCCCTACACAAGTGAACCTGAGAAACAAAGAAAGAAATGGATTCTCTTTTGGACCCCAGAGAGAGTCAGTAGAAAATAGCACTATCTAGCCACCGTGAATTCTTTTTGTTTGGTTTCAGCAGTGCTCAGGCATAGATTTCGTGGTGCAGCAACTTCCTTCTCATTTCCTCTCACCTCAACAAATGAATTGCTGTAATAATATGCGTCTGGGCTTTTAAAATCATTGCTTTTTATGATGTTCACGAATGTAAAGAAGTAATAACCACCTAAGGAGGGAAGTTTGGACCCTCAAATAAACACTTCACTCCACAACACACTCTTTGTTCCCAACTGCTCCTGTCCAGAAATAGGTGTTCCTTTATATTTGTCCCTCCACCTATCAGCAGTGATCACGCCAATGTCCCTCAAACATGGTGGTGTGCAAAGAACCAAGTACACTTTTCTTTCGACAACCGGACCAGACGAAGGATACTTGTGGTCTTCAGGGATCACTTACTCACTGAATGTGGCTAAATAAAGTCACCAAGTGAGCAGGAAGTATAAGAGGACAGAGGACAGAGATACAGGTTCAAGTCCTTTCACCTCCATTTACTGGTTTTGTAAGCACACGCGGCTGACTCTACCTGAAAGTGTATCGGTGAACACAGTGCTCTCCTTATGGCTTAGCTACCTTGCAAGATTTCTGGAAGCATAATGTAGGAAAGAGACATAGGCTATGTTGTTAACTGTTCTGTACAGAAGGATAGATGGGCAGACAAAAAGATGATGGATTCATAGATAGATAGGTACACAGATGACAGATGAAAGATAGATAGATAGGTACATAGATTAATAGATGATAGACATCATAGATAGATGATAGGAAGATAGATAGATACATAGATAAATACATACATACATACATACATACATACATAGACAGACAGACCATTAGATAGATAGATACAGATACATATCGATTGACACAAAGCTACTGTTCATAACCAGGAGTTGAATGGTGAATAACATAGCTAAACTACAAACAAAAAGGAAGAATGAAATCCAGTTTAAAAAGTGCAGTAAGCAGCCTTAAGAAGAAAACAAATACTACCATTTGCAATGACCTGGATGGAGCTAGACGGTAGTATGTTCAGACAAATAGTCCAGGAGTAGAAAGACAAGTACCAAGTGTTTTCACTCATGTGTGGAGTATAACAACAAAGAAAAACTGAAGGAAAAAAACAGCAGCAGACTCACAGAACCCGAGAGTTGACTAAAAGTTACCAAAGGGAAAAGGACTGGGCAGGGTGGGTCTGAAGGGAGGGATAAGTGTGAGGAGAAAGAATGGGGGCATTAGTTTTAGCATGTATAATGCTTGGGGTCGAGGGGGCATGAGGAGTGCTGTTCAACGCAGGGAAGGCTAGTAGAGATCATATAACATCTTACTACTCACTGATGGAGAGCGACTGTAACGGGGTCTGTTGGGAGGGACATGGTGAAGGGGTCTACAGCATCCAACTACGCAGATCGAGAGCGACTGAAGAGGTTTTTCAGGGGTACTTGGTGAAGGGGGTTGCATAGTAAACATAATGTTCTTCAAGTGATTTTAGCTTAATGATAAAAAAAATTCTTTAAGTGCAATAAGTGCACAGCTCTAAATCATCAGAATAAAAGGTCAGGCACTGAGTGCAGCAAACAAAAGACACAGGGTTAAAAGAAGGGATGAAATCTCAAGACACCTACGTGCTTACTTACAGGAGACTCACTTGAGATCCAAGGACACAGACAAACTACAAGCCGAAGGTGTGTGGACAAGTACACTGCACGAGTGAAACTGAAAAACAAACAATCAAACAAATGGATTCTGTTTGAGTCCCCTGAGACTGTCAGAAGAAAATAGCCCTATCTGGCAACCGTGAATTCTTTTTGTTTGGTTTCAGCCGTTCCCAGCCATTGATTTAGTGGTGCAGCAACATACTTCTCATTTTCTCTCACCTCAACAACTGAGTTGCTGTAATAATAAGCATCTGGGCCTTTGAAATCAGTGGATTTTATGATGTTCACGAATGTGAAGATCTAATAACTACCTAAAGAGGGATGTTTGGACACTCAAATAAACTCGTCACCCCACAATACACTCTTAGCTCCCAACTGCTCATGTCTAGAAATTGGTGTTCCTTTTTATTTGACCCTCCGTCCTATCGGAGGTGATCACGCTGAGGTCCTTCAAACATGGTGGTGAGCAAAGCAGCAAGTTTACTTTTCTCGTGACAACAGGCCCAGAGGAATGATACTTGTGGTCTTCAGGGAGCACTTAGTCAAAGAATGTGGCTAAATACAGATAGCAAGTTAGAAGGAGATGAAAGAGGACAGAGGATAGAGACACGGGATCAAGTCCCGGCACAACCATTTCCTGGTTTTTTAGGTACACGCGGCCGACTCGAACTGCAAGTGTCTCGGTAAACAAAGTGCTCTATCTACAGCCTAGATACTTTGCAGGACTTTGGGAAGCATAGTGTAGGAAAGTGATATAGGATAATTGGTTAACTGTTCTGTACACAAGGACAGATGGGCAGACAAAAAGATGATTGATTGAGTGATTGATAAATAGATAGACAGACAGATAGATAGATATAGGTACATATCGATTAACACAAAGCTACTGCTCATAACAAGGAGAGCAATGGTGAAAGCACATAGCAAAACTACAAACAAAAAAGAAGAATGGTGAAAGCACATAGCAAAACTACAAACAAAAAAGAGGAATGAAATCCAGTTTAAAAAGTGCAGTAAGCAGCCATAAGAAGAAAACAAATCCTATCATTTGCAATAACGTGGATGGAGCTAGAGGGTATTATGCTCAGTCAAATAGGCCAGGCGGAGAAATACATGTACCAAATGATTTCACTCATGTGTGGAGTATGATAACAAAGAAAAACTGAAGGAAAAGACAGCAGCAGACTCACAGAACCCGAGAGTGGACTAACAGTTACCAAAGAGAAAGGGACTGGGTAGGGTTTGTGGGAAGGGAGTAATAAGTGCGGGGAAAAAGAATGGGGGCATTAGGATTAGCATGTATAATGTGTAGGGTGGGGTGTCGTGGGCAGGGCTGTACAACACAGAGAAGACATGTAGTGATTCTACAGCATCTTAGTACATGCTGACGGAGAGCGGCTGTAAATGGGATTTGGGGTGACTTGGTGAAGAGGGTAGACAGAATAACATAATTTTCTGCATGTGATTGTATATTAATGAGAACAAAAAGAATTTCAAAGTGCAGAAAGAGCACAGCTCTCAAATATCAGAATAAAAGTACAGGCTTTGAGTGCTCCAATCAAAAGACACAGGGTTAGAAGAACTGATGAAAACTCAAGACCACCTACGTGCTCCGTTACTGGAGACTCACTTGAGATCCAAGGACACAGACAAACTACAAGCTGAAGGGGCGGGGACAGGTTCCCTACACAAGTGAACCTGAGAAACAAAGAAAGAAATGGATTCTCTTTTGGACCCCAGAGAGAGTCAGTAGAAAATAGCACTATCTAGCCACCGTGAATTCTTTTTGTTTGGTTTCAGCAGTGCTCAGGCATAGATTTCGTGGTGCAGCAACTTCCTTCTCATTTCCTCTCACCTCAACAAATGAATTGCTGTAATAATATGCGTCTGGGCTTTTAAAATCATTGCTTTTTATGATGTTCACGAATGTAAAGAAGTAATAACCACCTAAGGAGGGAAGTTTGGACCCTCAAATAAACACTTCACTCCACAACACACTCTTTGTTCCCAACTGCTCCTGTCCAGAAATAGGTGTTCCTTTATATTTGTCCCTCCACCTATCAGCAGTGATCACGCCAATGTCCCTCAAACATGGTGGTGTGCAAAGAACCAAGTACACTTTTCTTTCGACAACCGGACCAGACGAAGGATACTTGTGGTCTTCAGGGATCACTTACTCACTGAATGTGGCTAAATAAAGTCACCAAGTGAGCAGGAAGTATAAGAGGACAGAGGACAGAGATACAGGTTCAAGTCCTTTCACCTCCATTTACTGGTTTTGTAAGCACACGCGGCTGACTCTACCTGAAAGTGTATCGGTGAACACAGTGCTCTCCTTATGGCTTAGCTACCTTGCAAGATTTCTGGAAGCATAATGTAGGAAAGAGACATAGGCTATGTTGTTAACTGTTCTGTACAGAAGGATAGATGGGCAGACAAAAAGATGATGGATTCATAGATAGATAGGTACACAGATGACAGATGAAAGATAGATAGATAGGTACATAGATTAATAGATGATAGACATCATAGATAGATGATAGGAAGATAGATACATAGATAAATACATACATACATACATACATACATACATACATAGACAGACAGACCATTAGATAGATAGATACAGATACATATCGATTGACACAAAGCTACTGTTCATAACCAGGAGTTGAATGGTGAATAACATAGCTAAACTACAAACAAAAAGGAAGAATGAAATCCAGTTTAAAAAGTGCAGTAAGCAGCCTTAAGAAGAAAACAAATACTACCATTTGCAATGACCTGGATGGAGCTAGACGGTAGTATGTTCAGACAAATAGTCCAGGAGTAGAAAGACAAGTACCAAGTGTTTTCACTCATGTGTGGAGTATAACAACAAAGAAAAACTGAAGGAAAAAAACAGCAGCAGACTCACAGAACCCGAGAGTTCACTAAAAGTTACCAAAGGGAAAAGGACTGGGCAGGGTGGGTCTGAAGGGAGGGATAAGTGTGAGGAGAAAGAATGGGGGCATTAGTTTTAGCATGTATAAAGCTTGGGGTCGAGGGGGCATGAGGAGTGCTGTTCAACACAGGGAAGGCTAGTAGTAGAGATCATATAACATCTTACTACTCACTGATGGAGAGCGACTGTAACGGGGTCTGTTGGGAGGGACATGGTGAAGGGGTCTACAGCATCCAACTACGCAGATCGAGAGCGACTGAAGAGGTTTTCAGGGGTACTTGGTGAAGGGGGTTGCATAGTAAACATAATGTTCTTCAAGTGATTTTAGCTTAATGATAAAAAAAATTCTTTAAGTGCAATAAGTGCACAGCTCTAAATCATCAGAATAAAAGGTCAGGCACTGAGTGCAGCAAACAAAAGACACAGGGTTAAAAGAAGGGATGAAATCTCAAGACACCTACGTGCTTACTTACAGGAGACTCACTTGAGATCCAAGGACACAGACAAACTACAAGCCGAAGGTGTGTGGACAAGTACACTGCACGAGTGAAACTGAAAAACAAACAATCAAACAAATGGATTCTGTTTGAGTCCCCTGAGACTGTCAGAAGAAAATAGCCCTATCTGGCAACCGTGAATTCTTTTTGTTTGGTTTCAGCCGTTCCCAGCCATTGATTTAGTGGTGCAGCAACATACTTCTCATTTTCTCTCACCTCAACAACTGAGTTGCTGTAATAATAAGCATCTGGGCCTTTGAAATCAGTGGATTTTATGATGTTCACGAATGTGAAGATCTAATAACTACCTAAAGAGGGATGTTTGGACACTCAAATAAACTCGTCACCCCACAATACACTCTTAGCTCCCAACTGCTCATGTCTAGAAATTGGTGTTCCTTTTTATTTGACCCTCCGTCCTATCGGAGGTGATCACGCTGAGGTCCTTCAAACATGGTGGTGAGCAAAGCAGCAAGTTTACTTTTCTCGTGACAACAGGCCCAGAGGAATGATACTTGTGGTCTTCAGGGAGCACTTAGTCAAAGAATGTGGCTAAATACAGATAGCAAGTTAGAAGGAGATGAAAGAGGACAGAGGATAGAGACACGGGATCAAGTCCCGGCACAACCATTTCCTGGTTTTTTAGGTACACGCGGCCGACTCGAACTGCAAGTGTCTCGGTAAACCCAGTGCTCTATCTACAGCCTAGATACTTTGCAGGACTTTTGGAAGCATAGTGTAGGAAAGTGATATAGGATAATTGGTTAACTGTTCTGTACACAAGGACAGATGGGCAGACAAAAAGATGATTGATTGAGTGATTGATAAATAGATAGACAGACAGATAGATAGATATAGGTACATATCGATTAACACAAAGCTACTGCTCATAACAAGGAGAGCAATGGTGAAAGCACATAGCAAAACTACAAACAAAAAAGAAGAATGGTGAAAGCACATAGCAAAACTACAAACAAAAAAGAGGAATGAAATCCAGTTTAAAAAGTGCAGTAAGCAGCCATAAGAAGAAAACAAATCCTATCATTTGCAATAACGTGGATGGAGCTAGAGGGTATTATGCTCAGTCAAATAGGCCAGGCGGAGAAATACATGTACCAAATGATTTCACTCATGTGTGGAGTATGATAACAAAGAAAAACTGAAGGAAAAGACAGCAGCAGACTCACAGAACCCGAGAGTGGACTAACAGTTACCAAAGAGAAAGGGACTGGGTAGGGTTTGTGGGAAGGGAGTAATAAGTGCGGGGAAAAAGAATGGGGGCATTAGGATTAGCATGTATAATGTGTAGGGTGGGGTGTCGTGGGCAGGGCTGTACAACACAGAGAAGACATGTAGTGATTCTACAGCATCTTAGTACATGCTGACGGAGAGCGGCTGTAAATGGGATTTGGGGTGACTTGGTGAAGAGGGTAGACAGAATAACATAATTTTCTGCATGTGATTGTATATTAATGAGAACAAAAAGAATTTCAAAGTGCAGAAAGAGCACAGCTCTCAAATATCAGAATAAAAGTACAGGCTTTGAGTGCTCCAATCAAAAGACACAGGGTTAGAAGAACTGATGAAAACTCAAGACCACCTACGTGCTCCGTTACTGGAGACTCACTTGAGATCCAAGGACACAGACAAACTACAAGCTGAAGGGGCGGGGACAGGTTCCCTACACAAGTGAACCTGAGAAACAAAGAAAGAAATGGATTCTCTTTTGGACCCCAGAGAGAGTCAGTAGAAAATAGCACTATCTAGCCACCGTGAATTCTTTTTGTTTGGTTTCAGCAGTGCTCAGGCATAGATTTCGTGGTGCAGCAACTTCCTTCTCATTTCCTCTCACCTCAACAAATGAATTGCTGTAATAATATGCGTCTGGGCTTTTAAAATCATTGCTTTTTATGATGTTCACGAATGTAAAGAAGTAATAACCACCTAAGGAGGGAAGTTTGGACCCTCAAATAAACACTTCACTCCACAACACACTCTTTGTTCCCAACTGCTCCTGTCCAGAAATAGGTGTTCCTTTATATTTGTCCCTCCACCTATCAGCAGTGATCACGCCAATGTCCCTCAAACATGGTGGTGTGCAAAGAACCAAGTACACTTTTCTTTCGACAACCGGACCAGACGAAGGATACTTGTGGTCTTCAGGGATCACTTACTCACTGAATGTGGCTAAATAAAGTCACCAAGTGAGCAGGAAGTATAAGAGGACAGAGGACAGAGATACAGGTTCAAGTCCTTTCACCTCCATTTACTGGTTTTGTAAGCACACGCGGCTGACTCTACCTGAAAGTGTATCGGTGAACACAGTGCTCTCCTTATGGCTTAGCTACCTTGCAAGATTTCTGGAAGCATAATGTAGGAAAGAGACATAGGCTATGTTGTTAACTGTTCTGTACAGAAGGATAGATGGGCAGACAAAAAGATGATGGATTCATAGATAGATAGGTACACAGATGACAGATGAAAGATAGATAGATAGGTACATAGATTAATAGATGATAGACATCATAGATAGATGATAGGAAGATAGATAGATACATAGATAAATACATACATACATACATACATACATACATAGACAGACAGACCATTAGATAGATAGATACAGATACATATCGATTGACACAAAGCTACTGTTCATAACCAGGAGTTGAATGGTGAATAACATAGCTAAACTACAAACAAAAAGGAAGAATGAAATCCAGTTTAAAAAGTGCAGTAAGCAGCCTTAAGAAGAAAACAAATACTACCATTTGCAATGACCTGGATGGAGCTAGACGGTAGTATGTTCAGACAAATAGTCCAGGAGTAGAAAGACAAGTACCAAGTGTTTTCACTCATGTGTGGAGTATAACAACAAAGAAAAACTGAAGGAAAAAAACAGCAGCAGACTCACAGAACCCGAGAGTTCACTAAAAGTTACCAAAGGGAAAAGGACTGGGCAGGGTGGGTCTGAAGGGAGGGATAAGTGTGAGGAGAAAGAATGGGGGCATTAGTTTTAGCATGTATAAAGCTTGGGGTCGAGGGGGCATGAGGAGTGCTGTTCAACACAGGGAAGGCTAGTAGTAGAGATCATATAACATCTTACTACTCACTGATGGAGAGCGACTGTAACGGGGTCTGTTGGGAGGGACATGGTGAAGGGGTCTACAGCATCCAACTACGCAGATCGAGAGCGACTGAAGAGGTTTTCAGGGGTACTTGGTGAAGGGGGTTGCATAGTAAACATAATGTTCTTCAAGTGATTTTAGCTTAATGATAAAAAAAATTCTTTAAGTGCAATAAGTGCACAGCTCTAAATCATCAGAATAAAAGGTCAGGCACTGAGTGCAGCAAACAAAAGACACAGGGTTAAAAGAAGGGATGAAATCTCAAGACACCTACGTGCTTACTTACAGGAGACTCACTTGAGATCCAAGGACACAGACAAACTACAAGCCGAAGGTGTGTGGACAAGTACACTGCACGAGTGAAACTGAAAAACAAACAATCAAACAAATGGATTCTGTTTGAGTCCCCTGAGACTGTCAGAAGAAAATAGCCCTATCTGGCAACCGTGAATTCTTTTTGTTTGGTTTCAGCCGTTCCCAGCCATTGATTTAGTGGTGCAGCAACATACTTCTCATTTTCTCTCACCTCAACAACTGAGTTGCTGTAATAATAAGCATCTGGGCCTTTGAAATCAGTGGATTTTATGATGTTCACGAATGTGAAGATCTAATAACTACCTAAAGAGGGATGTTTGGACACTCAAATAAACTCGTCACCCCACAATACACTCTTAGCTCCCAACTGCTCATGTCTAGAAATTGGTGTTCCTTTTTATTTGACCCTCCGTCCTATCGGAGGTGATCACGCTGAGGTCCTTCAAACATGGTGGTGAGCAAAGCAGCAAGTTTACTTTTCTCGTGACAACAGGCCCAGAGGAATGATACTTGTGGTCTTCAGGGAGCACTTAGTCAAAGAATGTGGCTAAATACAGATAGCAAGTTAGAAGGAGATGAAAGAGGACAGAGGATAGAGACACGGGATCAAGTCCCGGCACAACCATTTCCTGGTTTTTTAGGTACACGCGGCCGACTCGAACTGTAAGTGTCTCGGTAAACAAAGTGCTCTATCTACAGCCTAGATACTTTGCAGGACTTTGGGAAGCATAGTGTAGGAAAGTGATATAGGATAATTGGTTAACTGTTCTGTACACAAGGACAGATGGGCAGACAAAAAGATGATTGATTGAGTGATTGATAAATAGATAGACAGACAGATAGATAGATATAGGTACATATCGATTAACACAAAGCTACTGCTCATAACAAGGAGAGCAATGGTGAAAGCACATAGCAAAACTACAAACAAAAAAGAAGAATGGTGAAAGCACATAGCAAAACTACAAACAAAAAAGAAGAATGAAAACCATTTTAAAAAGTGCAGTAAGCAGCCATAAGAAGAAAACAAATCCTATCATTTGCAGTAACGTGGATGGAGCTAGAGGGTATTATGCTCAGTCAAATAGGCCAGGCGGAGAAATACATGTACCAAATGATTTCACTCATGTGTGGAGTATGATAACAAAGAAAAACTGAAGGAAAAGACAGCAGCAGACTCACAGAACCCGAGAGTGGACTAACAGTTACCAAAGAGAAAGGGACTGGGTAGGGTTTGTGGGAAGGGAGTAATAAGTGCGGGGAAAAAGAATGGGGGCATTAGGATTAGCATGTATAATGTGTAGGGTGGGGTGTCATGGGTAGGGCTGTACAACACAGAGAAGACATGTAGTGATTCTACAGCATCTTAGTACATGCTGACGGAGAGCGGCTGTAAATGGGATTTGGGGTGACTTGGTGAAGAGGGTAGACAGAATAACATAATTTTCTGCATGTGATTGTATATTAATGAGAACAAAAAGAATTTCAAAGTGCAGAAAGAGCACAGCTCTCAAATATCAGAATAAAAGTACAGGCTTTGAGTGCTCCAATCAAAAGACACAGGGTTAGAAGAACTGATGAAAACTCAAGACCACCTACGTGCTCCGTTACTGGAGACTCACTTGAGATCCAAGGACACAGACAAACTACAAGCTGAAGGGGCGGGGACAGGTTCCCTACACAAGTGAACCTGAGAAACAAAGAAAGAAATGGATTCTCTTTTGGACCCCAGAGAGAGTCAGTAGAAAATAGCACTATCTAGCCACCGTGAATTCTTTTTGTTTGGTTTCAGCAGTGCTCAGGCATAGATTTCGTGGTGCAGCAACTTCCTTCTCATTTCCTCTCACCTCAACAAATGAATTGCTGTAATAATATGCGTCTGGGCTTTTAAAATCATTGCTTTTTATGATGTTCACGAATGTAAAGAAGTAATAACCACCTAAGGAGGGAAGTTTGGACCCTCAAATAAACACTTCACTCCACAACACACTCTTTGTTCCCAACTGCTCCTGTCCAGAAATAGGTGTTCCTTTATATTTGTCCCTCCACCTATCAGCAGTGATCACGCCAATGTCCCTCAAACATGGTGGTGTGCAAAGAACCAAGTACACTTTTCTTTCGACAAACGGACCAGACGAAGGATACTTGTGGTCTTCAGGGATCACTTACTCACTGAATGTGGCTAAATAAAGTCACCAAGTGAGCAGGAAGTATAAGAGGACAGAGGACAGAGATAAAGGTTCAAGTCCTTTCACCTCCATTTACTGGTTTTGTAAGCACACGCGGCTGACTCTACCTGAAAGTGTATCGGTGAACACAGTGCTCTCCTTATGGCTTAGCTACCTTGCAAGATTTCTGGAAGCATAATGTAGGAAAGAGACATAGGCTATGTTGTTAACTGTTCTGTACAGAAGGATAGATGGGCAGACAAAAAGATGATGGATTCATAGATAGATAGGTACACAGATGACAGATGAAAGATAGATAGATAGGTACATAGATTAATAGATGATAGACATCATAGATAGATGATAGGAAGATAGATAGATACATAGATAAATACATACATACATACATACATACATACATAGACAGACAGACCATTAGATAGATAGATACAGATACATATCGATTGACACAAAGCTACTGTTCATAACCAGGAGTTGAATGGTGAATAACATAGCTAAACTACAAACAAAAAGGAAGAATGAAATCCAGTTTAAAAAGTGCAGTAAGCAGCCTTAAGAAGAAAACAAATACTACCATTTGCAATGACCTGGATGGAGCTAGACGGTAGTATGTTCAGACAAATAGTCCAGGAGTAGAAAGACAAGTACCAAGTGTTTTCACTCATGTGTGGAGTATAACAACAAAGAAAAACTGAAGGAAAAAAACAGCAGCAGACTCACAGAACCCGAGAGTTGACTAAAAGTTACCAAAGGGAAAAGGACTGGGCAGGGTGGGTCTGAAGGGAGGGATAAGTGTGAGGAGAAAGAATGGGGGCATTAGTTTTAGCATGTATAATGCTTGGGGTCGAGGGGGCATGAGGAGTGCTGTTCAACACAGGGAAGGCTAGTAGAGATCATATAACATCTTACTACTCACTGATGGAGAGCGACTGTAACAGGGTCTGTTGGGAGGGACATGGTGAAGGGGTCTACAGCATCCAACTACGCAGATCGAGAGCGACTGAAGAGGTTTTTCAGGGGTACTTGGTGAAGGGGGTTACATAGTAAACATAATGTTCTTCAAGTGATTTTAGCTTAATGATAAAAAAATTCTTTAAGTGCAATAAGTGCACAGCTCTAAATCATCAGAATAAAAGGTCAGGCACTGAGTGCAGCAAACAAAAGACACAGGGTTAAAAGAAGGGATGAAATCTCAAGACACCTACGTGCTTACTTACAGGAGACTCACTTGAGATCCAAGGACACAGACAAACTACAAGCCGAAGGTGTGTGGACAAGTACACTGCACGAGTGAAACTGAAAAACAAACAATCAAACAAATGGATTCTGTTTGAGTCCCCTGAGACTGTCAGAAGAAAATAGCCCTATCTGGCAACCGTGAATTCTTTTTGTTTGGTTTCAGCCGTTCCCAGCCATTGATTTAGTGGTGCAGCAACATACTTCTCATTTTCTCTCACCTCAACAACTGAGTTGCTGTAATAATAAGCATCTGGGCCTTTGAAATCAGTGGATTTTATGATGTTCACGAATGTGAAGATCTAATAACTACCTAAAGAGGGATGTTTGGACACTCAAATAAACTCGTCACCCCACAATACACTCTTAGCTCCCAACTGCTCATGTCTAGAAATTGGTGTTCCTTTTTATTTGACCCTCCGTCCTATCGGAGGTGATCACGCTGAGGTCCTTCAAACATGGTGGTGAGCAAAGCAGCAAGTTTACTTTTCTCGTGACAACAGGCCCAGAGGAATGATACTTGTGGTCTTCAGGGAGCACTTAGTCAAAGAATGTGGCTAAATACAGATAGCAAGTTAGAAGGAGATGAAAGAGGACAGAGGATAGAGACACGGGATCAAGTCCCGGCACAACCATTTCCTGGTTTTTTAGGTACACGCGGCCGACTCGAACTGCAAGTGTCTCGGTAAACCCAGTGCTCTATCTACAGCCTAGATACTTTGCAGGACTTTGGGAAGCATAGTGTAGGAAAGTGATATAGGATAATTGGTTAACTGTTCTGTACACAAGGACAGATGGGCAGACAAAAAGATGATTGATTGAGTGATTGATAAATAGATAGACAGACAGATAGATAGATATAGGTACATATCGATTAACACAAAGCTACTGCTCATAACAAGGAGAGCAATGGTGAAAGCACACAGCAAAACTACAAACAAAAAAGAAGAATGGTGAAAGCACATAGCAAAACTACAAACAAAAAAGAGGAATGAAATCCAGTTTAAAAAGTGCAGTAAGCAGCCATAAGAAGAAAACAAATCCTATCATTTGCAATAACGTGGATGAAGCTAGAGGGTATTATGCTCAGTCAAATAGGCCAGGCGGAGAAATACATGTACCAAATGATTTCACTCATGTGTGGAGTATGATAACAAAGAAAAACTGAAGGAAAAGACAGCAGCAGACTCACAGAACCCGAGAGTGGACTAACAGTTACCAAAGAGAAAGGGACTGGGTAGGGTTTGTGGGAAGGGAGTAATAAGTGCGGGGAAAAAGAATGGGGGCATTAGGATTAGCATGTATACTGTGTAGGGTGGGGTGTCGTGGGCAGGGCTGTACAACACAGAGAAGACATGTAGTGATTCTACAGCATCTTAGTACATGCTGACGGAGAGCGGCTGTAAATGGGATTTGTTGTGACTTGGTGAAGAGGGTAGACAGAATAACATAATTTTCTACATGTGATTGTATATTAATGAGAACAAAAAGAATTTCAAAGTGCAGAAAGAGCACAGCTCTCAAATATCAGAATAAAAGTACAGGCTTTGAGTGCTCCAATCAAAAGACACAGGGTTAGAAGAACTGATGAAAACTCAAGACCACCTACGTGCTCCGTTACTGGAGACTCACTTGAGATCCAAGGACACAGACAAACTACAAGCTGAAGGGGCGGGGACAGGTTCCCTACACAAGTGAACCTGAGAAACAAAGAAAGAAATGGATTCTCTTTTGGACCCCAGAGAGAGTCAGTAGAAAATAGCACTATCTAGCCACCGTGAATTCTTTTTGTTTGGTTTCAGCAGTGCTCAGGCATAGATTTCGTGGTGCAGCAACTTCCTTCTCATTTCCTCTCACCTCAACAAATGAATTGCTGTAATAATATGCGTCTGGGCTTTTAAAATCATTGCTTTTTATGATGTTCACGAATGTAAAGAAGTAATAACCACCTAAGGAGGGAAGTTTGGACCCTCAAATAAACACTTCACTCCACAACACACTCTTTGTTCCCAACTGCTCCTGTCCAGAAATAGGTGTTCCTTTATATTTGTCCCTCCACCTATCAGCAGTGATCACGCCAATGTCCCTCAAACATGGTGGTGTGCAAAGAACCAAGTACACTTTTCTTTCGACAAACGGACCAGACGAAGGATACTTGTGGTCTTCAGGGATCACTTACTCACTGAATGTGGCTAAATAAAGTCACCAAGTGAGCAGGAAGTATAAGAGGACAGAGGACAGAGATACAGGTTCAAGTCCTTTCACCTCCATTTACTGGTTTTGTAAGCACACGCGGCTGACTCTACCTGAAAGTGTATCGGTGAACACAGTGCTCTCCTTATGGCTTAGCTACCTTGCAAGATTTCTGGAAGCATAATGTAGGAAAGAGACGTAGGCTATGTTGTTAACTGTTCTGTACAGAAGGATAGATGGGCAGACAAAAAGATGATGGATTCATAGATAGATAGGTACACAGATGACAGATGAAAGATAGATAGATAGGTACATAGATTAATAGATGATAGACATCATAGATAGATGATAGGAAGATAGATAGATACATAGATAAATACATACATACATACATACATACATACATAGACAGACAGACCATTAGATAGATAGATACAGATACATATCGATTGACACAAAGCTACTGTTCATAACCAGGAGTTGAATGGTGAATAACATAGCTAAACTACAAACAAAAAGGAAGAATGAAATCCAGTTTAAAAAGTGCAGTAAGCAGCCTTAAGAAGAAAACAAATACTACCATTTGCAATGACCTGGATGGAGCTAGACGGTAGTATGTTCAGACAAATAGTCCAGGAGTAGAAAGACAAGTACCAAGTGTTTTCACTCATGTGTGGAGTATAACAACAAAGAAAAACTGAAGGAAAAAAACAGCAGCAGACTCACAGAACCCGAGAGTTGACTAAAAGTTACCAAAGGGAAAAGGACTGGGCAGGGTGGGTCTGAAGGGAGGGATAAGTGTGAGGAGAAAGAATGGGGGCATTAGTTTTAGCATGTATAATGCTTGGGGTCGAGGGGGCATGAGGAGTGCTGTTCAACACAGGGAAGGCTAGTAGAGATCATATAACATCTTACTACTCACTGATGGAGAGCGACTGTAACAGGGTCTGTTGGGAGGGACATGGTGAAGGGGTCTACAGCATCCAACTACGCAGATCGAGAGCGACTGAAGAGGTTTTTCAGGGGTACTTGGTGAAGGGGGTTGCATAGTAAACATAATGTTCTTCAAGTGATTTTAGCTTAATGATAAAAAAAATTCTTTAAGTGCAATAAGTGCACAGCTCTAAATCATCAGAATAAAAGGTCAGGCACTGAGTGCAGCAAACAAAAGACACAGGGTTAAAAGAAGGGATGAAATCTCAAGACACCTACGTGCTTACTTACAGGAGACTCACTTGAGATCCAAGGACACAGACAAACTACAAGCCGAAGGTGTGTGGACAAGTACACTGCACGAGTGAAACTGAAAAACAAACAATCAAACAAATGGATTCTGTTTGAGTCCCCTGAGACTGTCAGAAGAAAATAGCCCTATCTGGCAACCGTGAATTCTTTTTGTTTGGTTTCAGCCGTTCCCAGCCATTGATTTAGTGGTGCAGCAACATACTTCTCATTTTCTCTCACCTCAACAACTGAGTTGCTGTAATAATAAGCATCTGGGCCTTTGAAATCAGTGGATTTTATGATGTTCACGAATGTGAAGATCTAATAACTACCTAAAGAGGGATGTTTGGACACTCAAATAAACTCGTCACCCCACAATACACTCTTAGCTCCCAACTGCTCATGTCTAGAAATTGGTGTTCCTTTTTATTTGACCCTCCGTCCTATCGGAGGTGATCACGCTGAGGTCCTTCAAACATGGTGGTGAGCAAAGCAGCAAGTTTACTTTTCTCGTGACAACAGGCCCAGAGGAATGATACTTGTGGTCTTCAGGGAGCACTTAGTCAAAGAATGTGGCTAAATACAGATAGCAAGTTAGAAGGAGATGAAAGAGGACAGAGGATAGAGACACGGGATCAAGTCCCGGCACAACCATTTCCTGGTTTTTTAGGTACACGCGGCCGACTCGAACTGCAAGTGTCTCGGTAAACCCAGTGCTCTATCTACAGCCTAGATACTTTGCAGGACTTTGGGAAGCATAGTGTAGGAAAGTGATATAGGATAATTGGTTAACTGTTCTGTACACAAGGACAGATGGGCAGACAAAAAGATGATTGATTGAGTGATTGATAAATAGATAGACAGACAGATAGATAGATATAGGTACATATCGATTAACACAAAGCTACTGCTCATAACAAGGAGAGCAATGGTGAAAGCACACAGCAAAACTACAAACAAAAAAGAAGAATGGTGAAAGCACATAGCAAAACTACAAACAAAAAAGAGGAATGAAATCCAGTTTAAAAAGTGCAGTAAGCAGCCATAAGAAGAAAACAAATCCTATCATTTGCAATAACGTGGATGAAGCTAGAGGGTATTATGCTCAGTCAAATAGGCCAGGCGGAGAAATACATGTACCAAATGATTTCACTCATGTGTGGAGTATGATAACAAAGAAAAACTGAAGGAAAAGACAGCAGCAGACTCACAGAACCCGAGAGTGGACTAACAGTTACCAAAGAGAAAGGGACTGGGTAGGGTTTGTGGGAAGGGAGTAATAAGTGCGGGGAAAAAGAATGGGGGCATTAGGATTAGCATGTATACTGTGTAGGGTGGGGTGTCGTGGGCAGGGCTGTACAACACAGAGAAGACATGTAGTGATTCTACAGCATCTTAGTACATGCTGACGGAGAGCGGCTGTAAATGGGATTTGGGGTGACTTGGTGAAGAGGGTAGACAGAATAACATAATTTTCTGCATGTGATTGTATATTAATGAGAACAAAAAGAATTTCAAAGTGCAGAAAGAGCACAGCTCTCAAATATCAGAATAAAAGTACAGGCTTTGAGTGCTCCAATCAAAAGACACAGGGTTAGAAGAACTGATGAAAACTCAAGACCACCTACGTGCTCCGTTACTGGAGACTCACTTGAGATCCAAGGACACAGACAAACTACAAGCTGAAGGGGCGGGTACAGGTTCCCTACACAAGTGAACCTGAGAAACAAAGAAAGAAATGGATTCTCTTTTGGACCCCAGAGAGAGTCAGTAGAAAATAGCACTATCTAGCCACCGTGAATTCTTTTTGTTTGGTTTCAGCAGTGCTCAGGCATAGATTTCGTGGTGCAGCAACTTCCTTCTCATTTCCTCTCACCTCAACAAATGAATTGCTGTAATAATATGCGTCTGGGCTTTTAAAATCATTGCTTTTTATGATGTTCACGAATGTAAAGAAGTAATAACCACCTAAGGAGGGAAGTTTGGACCCTCAAATAAACACTTCACTCCACAACACACTCTTTGTTCCCAACTGCTCCTGTCCAGAAATAGGTGTTCCTTTATATTTGTCCCTCCACCTATCAGCAGTGATCACGCCAATGTCCCTCAAACATGGTGGTGTGCAAAGAACCAAGTACACTTTTCTTTCGACAACCGGACCAGACGAAGGATACTTGTGGTCTTCAGGGATCACTTACTCACTGAATGTGGCTAAATAAAGTCACCAAGTGAGCAGGAAGTATAAGAGGACAGAGGACAGAGATACAGGTTCAAGTCCTTTCACCTCCATTTACTGGTTTTGTAAGCACACGCGGCTGACTCTACCTGAAAGTGTATCGGTGAACACAGTGCTCTCCTTATGGCTTAGCTACCTTGCAAGATTTCTGGAAGCATAATGTAGGAAAGAGACATAGGCTATGTTGTTAACTGTTCTGTACAGAAGGATAGATGGGCAGACAAAAAGATGATGGATTCATAGATAGATAGGTACACAGATGACAGATGAAAGATAGATAGATAGGTACATAGATTAATAGATGATAGACATCATAGATAGATGATAGGAAGATAGATAGATACATAGATAAATACATACATACATACATACATACATACATAGACAGACAGACCATTAGATAGATAGATACAGATACATATCGATTGACACAAAGCTACTGTTCATAACCAGGAGTTGAATGGTGAATAACATAGCTAAACTACAAACAAAAAGGAAGAATGAAATCCAGTTTAAAAAGTGCAGTAAGCAGCCTTAAGAAGAAAACAAATCCTACCATTTGCAATGACCTGGATGGAGCTAGACGGTAGTATGCTCAGACAAATAGGCCAGGCGGAGAAAGACAAGTACCAAGTGTTTTCACTCATGTGTGGAGTATGATAACAAAGAAAAACTGAAGGAAAAGACAGCAGCAGACTCACAGAACCCGAGAGTGGACTAACAGTTACCAAAGAGAAAGGGACTGGGTAGGGTTTGTGGGAAGGGAGTAATAAGTGCGGGGAAAAAGAATGGGGGCATTAGGATTAGCATGTATAATGTGTAGTGTGGGGTGTCATGGGTAGGGCTGTACAACACAGAGAAGACATGTAGTGATTCTACAGCATCTTAGTACATGCTGACGGAGAGCGGCTGTAAATGGGATTTGGGGTGACTTGGTGAAGAGGGTAGACAGAATAACATAATTTTCTGCATGTGATTGTATATTAATGAGAACAAAAAGAATTTCAAAGTGCAGAAAGAGCACAGCTCTCAAATATCAGAATAAAAGTACAGGCTTTGAGTGCTCCAATCAAAAGACACAGGGTTAGAAGAACTGATGAAAACTCAAGACCACCTACGTGCTCCGTTACTGGAGACTCACTTGAGATCCAAGGACACAGACAAACTACAAGCTGAAGGGGCGGGGACAGGTTCCCTACACAAGTGAACCTGAGAAACAAAGAAAGAAATGGATTCTCTTTTGGACCCCAGAGAGAGTCAGTAGAAAATAGCACTATCTAGCCACCGTGAATTCTTTTTGTTTGGTTTCAGCAGTGCTCAGGCATAGATTTCGTGGTGCAGCAACTTCCTTCTCATTTCCTCTCACCTCAACAAATGAATTGCTGTAATAATATGCGTCTGGGCTTTTAAAATCATTGCTTTTTATGATGTTCACGAATGTAAAGAAGTAATAACCACCTAAGGAGGGAAGTTTGGACCCTCAAATAAACACTTCACTCCACAACACACTCTTTGTTCCCAACTGCTCCTGTCCAGAAATAGGTGTTCCTTTATATTTGTCCCTCCACCTATCAGCAGTGATCACGCCAATGTCCCTCAAACATGGTGGTGTGCAAAGAACCAAGTACACTTTTCTTTCGACAACCGGACCAGACGAAGGATACTTGTGGTCTTCAGGGATCACTTACTCACTGAATGTGGCTAAATAAAGTCACCAAGTGAGCAGGAAGTATAAGAGGACAGAGGACAGAGATACAGGTTCAAGTCCTTTCACCTCCATTTACTGGTTTTGTAAGCACACGCGGCTGACTCTACCTGAAAGTGTATCGGTGAACACAGTGCTCTCCTTATGGCTTAGCTACCTTGCAAGATTTCTGGAAGCATAATGTAGGAAAGAGACATAGGCTATGTTGTTAACTGTTCTGTACAGAAGGATAGATGGGCAGACAAAAAGATGATGGATTCATAGATAGATAGGTACACAGATGACAGATGAAAGATAGATAGATAGGTACATAGATTAATAGATGATAGACATCATAGATAGATGATAGGAAGATAGATAGATACATAGATAAATACATACAGACATACATACATACATACATAGACAGACAGACCATTAGATAGATAGATACAGATACATATCGATTGACACAAAGCTACTGTTCATAACCAGGAGTTGAATGGTGAATAACATAGCTAAACTACAAACAAAAAGGAAGAATGAAATCCAGTTTAAAAAGTGCAGTAAGCAGCCTTAAGAAGAAAACAAATACTACCATTTGCAATGACCTGGATGGAGCTAGACGGTAGTATGTTCAGACAAATAGTCCAGGAGTAGAAAGACAAGTACCAAGTGTTTTCACTCATGTGTGGAGTATAACAACAAAGAAAAACTGAAGGAAAAAAACAGCAGCAGACTCACAGAACCCGAGAGTTGACTAAAAGTTACCAAAGGGAAAAGGACTGGGCAGGGTGGGTCTGAAGGGAGGGATAAGTGTGAGGAGAAAGAATGGGGGCATTAGTTTTAGCATGTATAAAGCTTGGGGTCGAGGGGGCATGAGGAGTGCTGTTCAACACAGGGAAGGCTAGTAGAGATCATATAACATCTTACTACTCATTGATGGAGAGCGACTGTAACGGGGTCTATTTGGAGGGACATGGTGAAGGGGTCTACAGCATCCAACTACGCAGATCGAGAGCGACTGAAGAGGTTTTTCAGGGGTACTTGGTGAAGGGGGTTGCATAGTAAACATAATGTTCTTCAAGTGATTTTAGCTTAATGATAAAAAAAATTCTTTAAGTGCAATAAGTGCACAGCTCTAAATCATCAGAATAAAAGGTCAGGCACTGAGTGCAGCAAACAAAAGACACAGGGTTAAAAGAAGGGATGAAATCTCAAGACACCTACGTGCTTACTTACAGGAGACTCACTTGAGATCCAAGGACACAGACAAACTACAAGCCGAAGGTGTGTGGACAAGTACACTGCACGAGTGAAACTGAAAAACAAACAATCAAACAAATGGATTCTGTTTGAGTCCCCTGAGACTGTCAGAAGAAAATAGCCCTATCTGGCAACCGTGAATTCTTTTTGTTTGGTTTCAGCCGTTCCCAGCCATTGATTTAGTGGTGCAGCAACATACTTCTCATTTTCTCTCACCTCAACAACTGAGTTGCTGTAATAATAAGCATCTGGGCCTTTGAAATCAGTGGATTTTATGATGTTCACGAATGTGAAGATCTAATAACTACCTAAAGAGGGATGTTTGGACACTCAAATAAACTCGTCACCCCACAATACACTCTTAGCTCCCAACTGCTCATGTCTAGAAATTGGTGTTCCTTTTTATTTGACCCTCCGTCCTATCGGAGGTGATCACGCTGAGGTCCTTCAAACATGGTGGTGAGCAAAGCAGCAAGTTTACTTTTCTCGTGACAACAGGCCCAGAGGAATGATACTTGTGGTCTTCAGGGAGCACTTAGTCAAAGAATGTGGCTAAATACAGATAGCAAGTTAGAAGGAGATGAAAGAGGACAGAGGATAGAGACACGGGATCAAGTCCCGGCACAACCATTTCCTGGTTTTTTAGGTACACGCGGCCGACTCGAACTGTAAGTGTCTCGGTAAACAAAGTGCTCTATCTACAGCCTAGATACTTTGCAGGACTTTGGGAAGCATAGTGTAGGAAAGTGATATAGGATAATTGGTTAACTGTTCTGTACACAAGGACAGATGGGCAGACAAAAAGATGATTGATTGAGTGATTGATAAATAGATAGACAGACAGATAGATAGATATAGGTACATATCGATTAACACAAAGCTACTGCTCATAACAAGGAGAGCAATGGTGAAAGCACATAGCAAAACTACAAACAAAAAAGAAGAATGGTGAAAGCACATAGCAAAACTACAAACAAAAAAGAAGAATGAAATCCATTTTAAAAAGTGCAGTAAGCAGCCATAAGAAGAAAACAAATCCTATCATTTGCAGTAACGTGGATGGAGCTAGAGGGTATTATGCTCAGTCAAATAGGCCAGGCGGAGAAATACATGTACCAAATGATTTCACTCATGTGTGGAGTATGATAACAAAGAAAAACTGAAGGAAAAGACAGCAGCAGACTCACAGAACCCGAGAGTGGACTAACAGTTACCAAAGAGAAAGGGACTGGGTAGGGTTTGTGGGAAGGGAGTAATAAGTGCGGGGAAAAAGAATGGGGGCATTAGGATTAGCATGTATAATGTGTAGGGTGGGGTGTCATGGGTAGGGCTGTACAACACAGAGAAGACATGTAGTGATTCTACAGCATCTTAGTACATGCTGACGGAGAGCGGCTGTAAATGGGATTTGGGGTGACTTGGTGAAGAGGGTAGACAGAATAACATAATTTTCTGCATGTGATTGTATATTAATGAGAACAAAAAGAATTTCAAAGTGCAGAAAGAGCACAGCTCTCAAATATCAGAATAAAAGTACAGGCTTTGAGTGCTCCAATCAAAAGACACAGGGTTAGAAGAACTGATGAAAACTCAAGACCACCTACGTGCTCCGTTACTGGAGACTCACTTGAGATCCAAGGACACAGACAATCTACAAGCTGAAGGGGCGGGGACAGGTTCCCTACACAAGTGAACCTGAGAAACAAAGAAAGAAATGGATTCTCTTTTGGACCCCAGAGAGAGTCAGTAGAAAATAGCACTATCTAGCCACCGTGAATTCTTTTTGTTTGGTTTCAGCAGTGCTCAGGCATAGATTTCGTGGTGCAGCAACTTCCTTCTCATTTCCTCTCACCTCAACAAATGAATTGCTGTAATAATATGCGTCTGGGCTTTTAAAATCATTGCTTTTTATGATGTTCACGAATGTAAAGAAGTAATAACCACCTAAGGAGGGAAGTTTGGACCCTCAAATAAACACTTCACTCCACAACACACTCTTTGTTCCCAACTGCTCCTGTCCAGAAATAGGTGTTCCTTTATATTTGTCCCTCCACCTATCAGCAGTGATCACGCCAATGTCCCTCAAACATGGTGGTGTGCAAAGAACCAAGTACACTTTTCTTTCGACAACCGGACCAGACGAAGGATACTTGTGGTCTTCAGGGATCACTTACTCACTGAATGTGGCTAAATAAAGTCACCAAGTGAGCAGGAAGTATAAGAGGACAGAGGACAGAGATACAGGTTCAAGTCCTTTCACCTCCATTTACTGGTTTTGTAAGCACACGCGGCTGACTCTACCTGAAAGTGTATCGGTGAACACAGTGCTCTCCTTATGGCTTAGCTACCTTGCAAGATTTCTGGAAGCATAATGTAGGAAAGAGACATAGGCTATGTTGTTAACTGTTCTGTACAGAAGGATAGATGGGCAGACAAAAAGATGATGGATTCATAGATAGATAGGTACACAGATGACAGATGAAAGATAGATAGATAGGTACATAGATTAATAGATGATAGACATCATAGATAGATGATAGGAAGATAGATAGATACATAGATAAATACATACATACATACATACATACATACATAGACAGACAGACCATTAGATAGATAGATACAGATACATATCGATTGACACAAAGCTACTGTTCATAACCAGGAGTTGAATGGTGA
Organism: Manis pentadactyla; assembly: GCF_030020395.1. Classification (NCBI taxonomy): domain Eukaryota; kingdom Metazoa; phylum Chordata; class Mammalia; order Pholidota; family Manidae; genus Manis; species Manis pentadactyla. The sequence continues at coordinate 43,149,471 of NC_080031.1, read as the reverse complement.
ATAACATAGCTAAACTACAAACAAAAAGGAAGAATGAAATCCAGTTTAAAAAGTGCAGTAAGCAGCCTTAAGAAGAAAACAAATACTACCATTTGCAATGACCTGGATGGAGCTAGACGGTAGTATGTTCAGACAAATAGTCCAGGAGTAGAAAGACAAGTACCAAGTGTTTTCACTCATGTGTGGAGTATAACAACAAAGAAAAACTGAAGGAAAAAAACAGCAGCAGACTCACAGAACCCGAGAGTTGACTAAAAGTTACCAAAGGGAAAAGGACTGGGCAGGGTGGGTCTGAAGGGAGGGATAAGTGTGAGGAGAAAGAATGGGGGCATTAGTTTTAGCATGTATAAAGCTTGATGTCGAGGGGGCATGAGGAGTGCTGTTCAACACAGGGAAGGCTAGTAGAGATCATATAACATCTTACTACTCACTGATGGAGAGCGACTGTAATGGGGTCTGTTGGGAGGGACATGGTGAAGGGGTCTACAGCATCCAACTACGCAGATCGAGAGCGACTGAAGAGGTTTTTCAGGGGTACTTGGTGAAGGGGGTTACATAGTAAACATAATGTTCTTCAAGTGATTTTAGCTTAATGATAAAAAAATTCTTTAAGTGCAATAAGTGCACAGCTCTAAATCATCAGAATAAAAGGTCAGGCACTGAGTGCAGCAAACAAAAGACACAGGGTTAAAAGAAGGGATGAAATCTCAAGACACCTACGTGCTTACTTACAGGAGACTCACTTGAGATCCAAGGACACAGACAAACTACAAGCCGAAGGTGTGTGGACAAGTACACTGCACGAGTGAAACTGAAAAACAAACAATCAAACAAATGGATTCTGTTTGAGTCCCCTGAGACTGTCAGAAGAAAATAGCCCTATCTGGCAACCGTGAATTCTTTTTGTTTGGTTTCAGCCGTTCCCAGCCATTGATTTAGTGGTGCAGCAACATACTTCTCATTTTCTCTCACCTCAACAACTGAGTTGCTGTAATAATAAGCATCTGGGCCTTTGAAATCAGTGGATTTTATGATGTTCACGAATGTGAAGATCTAATAACTACCTAAAGAGGGATGTTTGGACACTCAAATAAACTCGTCACCCCACAATACACTCTTAGCTCCCAACTGCTCATGTCTAGAAATTGGTGTTCCTTTTTATTTGACCCTCCGTCCTATCGGAGGTGATCACGCTGAGGTCCTTCAAACATGGTGGTGAGCAAAGCAGCAAGTTTACTTTTCTCGTGACAACAGGCCCAGAGGAATGATACTTGTGGTCTTCAGGGAGCACTTAGTCAAAGAATGTGGCTAAATACAGATAGCAAGTTAGAAGGAGATGAAAGAGGACAGAGGATAGAGACACGGGATCAAGTCCCGGCACAACCATTTCCTGGTTTTTCAGGTACACGCGGCCGACTCGAACTGCAAGTGTCTCGGTAAACCCAGTGCTCTATCTACAGCCTAGATACTTTGCAGGACTTTGGGAAGCATAGTGTAGGAAAGTGATATAGGATAATTGGTTAACTGTTCTGTACACAAGGACAGATGGGCAGACAAAAAGATGATTGATTGAGTGATTGATAAATAGATAGACAGACAGATAGATAGATATAGGTACATATCGATTAACACAAAGCTACTGCTCATAACAAGGAGAGCAATGGTGAAAGCACACAGCAAAACTACAAACAAAAAAGAAGAATGGTGAAAGCACATAGCAAAACTACAAACAAAAAAGAGGAATGAAATCCAGTTTAAAAAGTGCAGTAAGCAGCCATAAGAAGAAAACAAATCCTATCATTTGCAATAACGTGGATGAAGCTAGAGGGTATTATGCTCAGTCAAATAGGCCAGGCGGAGAAATACATGTACCAAATGATTTCACTCATGTGTGGAGTATGATAACAAAGAAAAACTGAAGGAAAAGACAGCAGCAGACTCACAGAACCCGAGAGTGGACTAACAGTTACCAAAGAGAAAGGGACTGGGTAGGGTTTGTGGGAAGGGAGTAATAAGTGCGGGGAAAAAGAATGGGGGCATTAGGATTAGCATGTATACTGTGTAGGGTGGGGTGTCGTGGGCAGGGCTGTACAACACAGAGAAGACATGTAGTGATTCTACAGCATCTTAGTACATGCTGACGGAGAGCGGCTGTAAATGGGATTTGGGGTGACTTGGTGAAGAGGGTAGACAGAATAACATAATTTTCTGCATGTGATTGTATATTAATGAGAACAAAAAGAATTTCAAAGTGCAGAAAGAGCACAGCTCTCAAATATCAGAATAAAAGTACAGGCTTTGAGTGCTCCAATCAAAAGACACAGGGTTAGAAGAACTGATGAAAACTCAAGACCACCTACGTGCTCCGTTACTGGAGACTCACTTGAGATCCAAGGACACAGACAAACTACAAGCTGAAGGGGCGGGGACAGGTTCCCTACACAAGTGAACCTGAGAAACAAAGAAAGAAATGGATTCTCTTTTGGACCCCAGAGAGAGTCAGTAGAAAATAGCACTATCTAGCCACCGTGAATTCTTTTTGTTTGGTTTCAGCAGTGCTCAGGCATAGATTTCGTGGTGCAGCAACTTCCTTCTCATTTCCTCTCACCTCAACAAATGAATTGCTGTAATAATATGCGTCTGGGCTTTTAAAATCATTGCTTTTTATGATGTTCACGAATGTAAAGAAGTAATAACCACCTAAGGAGGGAAGTTTGGACCCTCAAATAAACACTTCACTCCACAACACACTCTTTGTTCCCAACTGCTCCTGTCCAGAAATAGGTGTTCCTTTATATTTGTCCCTCCACCTATCAGCAGTGATCACGCCAATGTCCCTCAAACATGGTGGTGTGCAAAGAACCAAGTACACTTTTCTTTCGACAACCGGACCAGACGAAGGATACTTGTGGTCTTCAGGGATCACTTACTCACTGAATGTGGCTAAATAAAGTCACCAAGTGAGCAGGAAGTATAAGAGGACAGAGGACAGAGATACAGGTTCAAGTCCTTTCACCTCCATTTACTGGTTTTGTAAGCACACGCGGCTGACTCTACCTGAAAGTGTATCGGTGAACACAGTGCTCTCCTTATGGCTTAGCTACCTTGCAAGATTTCTGGAAGCATAATGTAGGAAAGAGACATAGGCTATGTTGTTAACTGTTCTGTACAGAAGGATAGATGGGCAGACAAAAAGATGATGGATTCATAGATAGATAGGTACACAGATGACAGATGAAAGATAGATAGATAGGTACATAGATTAATAGATGATAGACATCATAGATAGATGATAGGAAGATAGATAGATACATAGATAAATACATACAGACATACATACATACATACATAGACAGACAGACCATTAGATAGATAGATACAGATACATATCGATTGACACAAAGCTACTGTTCATAACCAGGAGTTGAATGGTGAATAACATAGCTAAACTACAAACAAAAAGGAAGAATGAAATCCAGTTTAAAAAGTGCAGTAAGCAGCCTTAAGAAGAAAACAAATACTACCATTTGCAATGACCTGGATGGAGCTAGACGGTAGTATGTTCAGACAAATAGTCCAGGAGTAGAAAGACAAGTACCAAGTGTTTTCACTCATGTGTGGAGTATAACAACAAAGAAAAACTGAAGGAAAAAAACAGCAGCAGACTCACAGAACCCGAGAGTTGACTAAAAGTTACCAAAGGGAAAAGGACTGGGCAGGGTGGGTCTGAAGGGAGGGATAAGTGTGAGGAGAAAGAATGGGGGCATTAGTTTTAGCATGTATAATGCTTGGGGTCGAGGGGGCATGAGGAGTGCTGTTCAACACAGGGAAGGCTAGTAGAGATCATATAACATCTTACTACTCACTGATGGAGAGCGACTGTAACGGGGTCTGTTGGGAGGGACATGGTGAAGGGGTCTACAGCATCCAACTACGCAGATCGAGAGCGACTGAAGAGGTTTTTCAGGGGTACTTGGTGAAGGGGGGTGCATAGTAAACATAATGTTCTTCAAGTGATTTTAGCTTAATGATAAAAAAAATTCTTTAAGTGCAATAAGTGCACAGCTCTAAATCATCAGAATAAAAGGTCAGGCACTGAGTGCAGCAAACAAAAGACACAGGGTTAAAAGAAGGGATGAAATCTCAAGACACCTACGTGCTTACTTACAGGAGACTCACTTGAGATCCAAGGACACAGACAAACTACAAGCCGAAGGTGTGTGGACAAGTACACTGCACGAGTGAAACTGAAAAACAAACAATCAAACAAATGGATTCTGTTTGAGTCCCCTGAGACTGTCAGAAGAAAATAGCCCTATCTGGCAACCGTGAATTCTTTTTGTTTGGTTTCAGCTGTTCCCAGCCATTGATTTAGTGGTGCAGCAACATACTTCTCATTTTCTCTCACCTCAACAACTGAGTTGCTGTAATAATAAGCATCTGGGCCTTTGAAATCAGTGGATTTTATGATGTTCACGAATGTGAAGATCTAATAACTACCTAAAGAGGGATGTTTGGACACTCAAATAAACTCGTCACCCCACAATACACTCTTAGCTCCCAACTGCTCATGTCTAGAAATTGGTGTTCCTTTTTATTTGACCCTCCGTCCTATCGGAGGTGATCACGCTGAGGTCCTTCAAACATGGTGGTGAGCAAAGCAGCAAGTTTACTTTTCTCGTGACAACAGGCCCAGACGAATGATACTTGTGGTCTTCAGGGAGCACTTAGTCAAAGAATGTGGCTAAATACAGATAGCAAGTTAGAAGGAGATGAAAGAGGACAGAGGATAGAGACACGGGATCAAGTCCCGGCACAACCATTTCCTGGTTTTTTAGGTACACGCGGCCGACTCGAACTGCAAGTGTCTCGGTAAACCCAGTGCTCTATCTACAGCCTAGATACTTTGCAGGACTTTGGGAAGCATAGTGTAGGAAAGTGATATAGGATAATTGGTTAACTGTTCTGTACACAAGGACAGATGGGCAGACAAAAAGATGATTGATTGAGTGATTGATAAATAGATAGACAGACAGATAGATAGATATAGGTACATATCGATTAACACAAAGCTACTGCTCATAACAAGGAGAGCAATGGTGAAAGCACATAGCAAAACTACAAACAAAAAAGAAGAATGAAATCCAGTTTAAAAAGTGCAGTAAGAAGCCATAAGAAGAAAACAAAACCTATCATTTGCAATAACGTGGATGGAGCTAGAGGGTATTATGCTCAGTCAAATATTCCAGGAGGAGAAATACATGTATCAAATGATTTCACTCATGTGTGGAGTATGATAACAAAGAAAAACTGAAGGAAAAGACAGCAGCAGACTCACAGAACCCGAGAGTGGACTAACAGTTACCAAAGAGAAAGGGACTGGGTAGTGTTTGTGGGATTGGAGTAATAAGGGCGGGGAAAAAGAATGGGGGCATTAGGATTAGCATGTATAGTGTGTAACTTTGGGGGTCATTTGTACGGCTGCATAACACAGAGAAGACATGTAGTGATTCTACAGTATCTTAGTACACGCTGACGGACAGCGACTGAAACTGGCTTTTGCCGGGGTCTTGGTGAAGGGTGTAGACTGGAAAACATAATGTTCTGCATGTGATTGTATATTAATGAGAACAAAAAGAATTTCAAAGTGCAGTAAGAGCACAGCTCTCAAGTATCAGAATAAAAGTACAGGCTTTGAGTGCTCCAATCAAAAGACCCAGTGTTAGAAGAACTGATGAAAACTCAAGACCTCCTACGTGCTCCCTTACTGGAGACTCACTTGAGATCCAAGGACACAGACAAACTACAAGCTGAAGGGGCGTGGTAAGGTAATCTATGCAAGTGATTCTGAGAAACAAAGAAACAAATGGATTCTGTTTGAGTCCCCAGAGACAGTCACTAGAAAATAGTCCTACGTAGCCACGATGAATTCTTTTGTTTGGTTTCAGCAGTGCCCTGGTAAAAATTTGGTGGTACTGCAATGTCCTTCTCATTTTTACTCACATAAACAACTGAATTGCTGCAATAATATGAGTCTGGGCTTTTGAAATCACTGTGTTTTATGATGTTCACGATTGTAAAGAAATAAAAACAACATAAAGAGGGAAGTTTGGAAACTCAACCAAACACGTCTCTCCACAACACACACTTTGCTCCCAAATGCTCCTGTCTACAAATAGGTGTTCCTTTTTATTTGTCCCTCCTCTTATCAGTGGTGAACACGCCAATGTCCCTCAAACATGGTGGTGAGTAAAGCAACAAGTATACTTTTCTGTCTATAACAGGCACAGAGGAAGTATAATTGTGGTCTTCAGTGAGTACTTAGCCAATGAATATGACTAAATACAGTTAGCTAGCGAGAAGGAAGTTTAAGAGGACTGAGGAGAGAGATACAGGTTCAAGTCCCTGCACCACCATTTACTGATTTTGGAAGCATACGTGGCTGACTCGATCTGCAATTGTCTCAGTGAGCCCAGTGCTCTCCCTACGGCCTAGTGACCTTGCAATGTTTTTGGAAGAATAATGTAGGGAAGTGACATAGGTGATGTCGTTAACTGTTCTGTACATATGGATAGGTGGGCAGACAGAAAGCTGATTGATTCATAGACAGACAGATAGATAGATGACAGATGATACACATGATAGATAGATGATAGGAAGCTAGATAGATGGATAGACAAAGAGATGGATAGAGAGATAGATAGAAGGATATATAGAAAGTTAGATAGATATAGAGACAGACAGAGCGATAGATAGATACAGATACATATCGATTGACACAAAGCTGTTGGTCATAAACAGCAGATGAATGGTGAAAGCACATAGCTAAACTACAAACAAAAAGGAAGAATGAAATCCAGTTTACAAAGTGCAGTAAACAGCCATAAGAAGAAAACAAACCTACCATTTGCAATGACGTGGATGGAGCTAGACGGTATTATGTTCAGAGAAATAGGTCAGGTGGAGGAAGACAATTATCAAATGATTTCACTCATGTGTGGAGTATAACAACAAAGAAGAACTGAAGGAAAAAAACAGCAGCAGACTTACAGAACCCGAGAGTTGACTAAAAGTTTCCAAAGAGAAATGGATTGGCAGGGTGGTTCTGAAGGGAGGGATAAGTGAAGGGAGAAAGAATGCGGGCATTAGGATTAGCATGTATATTGCGTGGGGTTGGTGGGGGCATGGGGAGTGCTGTACAACACAGAGAAGACTAGCAGTGATTATATAGCATCTTACTACTCGCTGATTGACAGCAACTCTAATGGTGTCTGTGAAGGGTACATTCAGAAGGGGTCTATAGCATCCAACTATGCTGATGGACAGCGACTGTGAGAGGTCTTTGGGGGTGGACTTGGTGAACGGGGAGCATAGTTAACATAATGTTCTTCACGAGATTGTAGATTAATGATAACAAAAAAATTTTTTAAGTGCAATAAGGGCATAGAACTGTATCATCAGAATAAAAGGTCAGGCTCTGAGTGCTGCAAACAAAAGACACAGTGTTAAAAGAACGGATGAAAACTCAAGAAACCTACGTGCTTCCTTACAGGAGACTCACTTGAGATCCAAGGACATAGACAAACTACAAGCTGAATGTGTGGGGACAAGTACCCTACACGAGTGAAACTGAAAAACAAACAATCAAACAAATGGATTCTGTTTGAGTCCCCAGAGAAAGTCAGTAGAAAATAGCCCCATCTGGCCTCCGTGAATTCTTTTTGTTTGTTTTAAGCAAGGACCAGCCATAGATTTACTGTTGCGGAAAAGTCTTTCTCATTTTCTCTCATCTCAACAACTGAGCTGCTATAATAATAAGCATCTGGGCCTTTGAAATCGGTGGGTTTTTGATCTTCACGAATGTGAAGTAATAAAGACATAAAGAGGGAAGTTTGGACACTCAAATAAACATATCACTCCACAGTGTACTCTTAACTCCCAACTGCTCCTTTCTAGAAATTGGTGTTCCTTTTTATTTTACCCTCCGTCCTATCAGCAGTGACCATACCGATGTCCTTCAAACATGGTGGTGAGCATAGCAACAAGTTTACTTTTCTGTCGACAACAGGCCCAAAGTAAGGATACTTGTGGTCTTCAGGGAGACCTTAGTCAATGAATGTGGCTAAATACAGACAGCAAGTTAGAAGGAGATGAAAGAAGACAGAGGATAGAGACACGGGTTCATGACTCTGCACAACAATTTACTGGTTTTGTAGTTCACACGGCCGACACGATCTGCAAGTGTCTCGGTGAACCCAGTGCTCTCCCTACAGCCTAATTACTTTGCAGGATTTTTGGAAGCATAGTGTAGGAAAGTGACATAGACTATGTGGTTAACTGTTCTGTACACCAGGACAGATGTGAAGACTGAAAGATGATTGATTGATTGATTGATTGTTAGATAGACAGATAAAAAGACAGATAGATAGATATAGGTACATATCGATTAACACAATGCTATTACTCATAACCATGAGAGCAATGGTTGAAGCACATAGCAAAACTACAATCAAAAAAGAAGAATAAAATTCAGTTTAAAAAGTGCAGTAAGCAGCCATAAGAAGAAAATAAATCCTATCATTGGCAATGACGTGGATGGAGCTAGACGGTATTATTGTCAGTCAAATAGGCCAGTCAGAGAAATACATGTACCAAATGATTTCTCTCATGTGTGGAGTATGATAACAAAGAGAAACTGAAGGAAAAGAAAGCAGCAGACTCACAGAACCCGAGAGTGAACTAACAGTTACCAAAGAGAAAGGGACTGGTTAGGGTTTCTGGGAAGGGAGCGATAATGGAGGGAAAAAGAATGGGGGCATTAGGATTAGCATGAAAAATGTGTAGGGTGTAGCATCATGTGGAGGGCTATCCAACACAGAGAAGACATGTAGTGATTGTACAGCATCTTACTACACGCTGACGGACAGCGACTGTAACTGGGATTTGGCGAGGACTTGGTGAAGGGGTTGACTAGTAAACATAATGTTCTGCATGTGATTGTATATTAATGAGAACAAAAAAAATTTCAAAGTGCAGTAAGAGCATAGCTCTCAAATATCAGAATAAAAGTACAGGCTTTGAGTGCTCCCATCAAAAGACACAGGGTTAGAAGTACTGATGACAGCTCAAGATCGCCTATGTTCTCCCCTACTGGAGACTAACTTGAGATCAAAGGACACAGACAAACTACAAGCTGAAGGGGCAAGGACAAGTACCCTATACAAGTGAATCTGGGAAACAAAGAAACAAATGGATTCTGTTTGAGTCCCCAGAGATAGTCACTAGAAAATAGTCCTACCTAGCCACTGTGAATTCTTTTTGTTTGGTTTCAGCAGTGCCCAGGTATAGATTTAGTGGTTCTGCAATGTCCTTCTCATTTTTTCTTACATCAACAAATGAATTGCTGTAATAATATGCGTCTGGCTCTTGAAATCACTGGGTTTTATGATGTTCATGATTGTAAAGAAGTAATAACCACATAAAGAGGGAAGTTTGGACACTCAACCAAACACGTCTCTCCACAACACACACTTTGCTCCCAAATGCTCCTGTCTAGAAATAGGTGTTCCTTTTCATTTGTCCCTCCTCCTATCAGTGGTGAACACGCCAATGTCCCTCAAACACTGTGTTGAGTAAAGCAACAAGTATACTTTTCTGTCTACAACAGGCCCAGAGGAAGTATACTTGTGGGCTTCAGTGAGGACTTAGTCATTGAATGTGGCTAAATACAGTTAGTAAGTCAGAAGGAGGTTTAAGAGGACAGAGAACAGAGATACGGGTTGAAGTCCCTGCACCACCATTGACTGGTTATTAAAGCACACACGGCTGACTCGATCTGCATTTGTATCAATGAGCCCAGTGCTCTCCCTACATCCTAGTGACCTTGCAATGTTTTTGGAAGCATAACGTAGAGAAGTGACATAGGTGATGTTGTTAACTGTTCTGTACATAAGGATAGATGGGCAGACAGTAAGATGATTGAATAATAGATAGACAGATAGATAGATGACAGATGATAGATAGAAGATACACATGATAGATAGATGATAGGAAGCTAGATAGATGGTTAGATAAATAGAGAGAAGGATAGAGAGATACATAGAAGGATAATAGAAAGATAGATAGATATGCAGACAGACAGAGCGATAGATAGATACAGATACATGTCGATTGACGCAAAGCTGTTGCTCATATCCAGGAGATGAATGGTGAAAGCACATAGCTAAACTACAAACAAAAAGGAAGAATGAAATCCAGTTTACAAAGTGCAGTAAGCAACCATAAGAAGAAAACAAATTCTACTATTTGCAATGACGTGGATGGAGCTAGACGGTAGTATGTTCAGATAAATAGGTCATTCGAAGAAAGACAAGTATCAAATAATTTATCTCATGTGTGGAGTATAACAACAAAGAAAACTGAAGGAAAATATACAGCAGCAGACTCACAGAACCCGAGAGTTGAATAAAAGTTTCCAAAGGGAAAAGGACTGGGCAGGGTGGTTCTGAAGGGAGGGATAAGTGCGGGGAGAAAGGATGGGGGCATTAGGATTACCATGTATACTGCGTGGGGATGGGGGGTGCATGGGGAGTGCTGTACAACACAGAGAAGACTAGCAGAGATTATATAGCATCTTACTACTCGGTAATTGACAGCGACTGTAACGGTGTCTGTGAAGGGGGACATGGTGAAGGGGTCTATAGCATACAACTAGGCTGATGGACAGCGACTGTGAGAGGTTTTTGGGGGTGGACTTGGTGAACGGGGAGCATAGTAAACATAATGTTCTTCACGTGATTGTAGATTAATGATAACAAAACAAATTTTTTAAGTGCAATAAGGGCACAGCTCTGAATCATCATAATAAAAGGTCAGGCTCTGAGTGCTACAAACAAAAGACACAGGGTTAAAAGAACGGATAAAAACTCAAGAAACCTACGTGCTTCCTTACAGGAGACTCACATAAGATCCAAGGACACAGGCAAACTACAAGCTGAAGGTGTGTGGACAAGTACCCTACACGAGTGAAACAGAAAAACAAACAATCAAACAAATGGATTCTGTATGAGTCCCCAAAGACAGTCAGCAGAAAATAGCCCTATCTGGCCACCGTGAATTCTTTTTGTTTGTTTTCGGCAGTTCCCAGCCATAGATTTAGTGGTGCAGCAACATACTTCTCATTTTCTCTCACCTCAAAAACTGAGTTGCTGTAATAATAAGCATCTGGACCTTTGAAATCAGTGGGTTTTATGATGTTCACGAATGTGAAGAAGTAATAACAACGTAAAGAGGGATGTTTGTACACTCAAATAAACACGTCACTCCACAATACACTCTTAGCACCCAACTGCTCCTGTCTAGAAATCGGTGTTCCTTTTTATTTGACCCTCCGTCCTATCGGCGTTGATCATGCCGATGTCCCTAAAACATGGGGGTGAGCAGAGCATCATGTATACTTTTCTGTCTACAACAGGCCCAGAGGAAGGATACTTGTGGTCTTCATGGAGCACTTAGTCAGTGAATGTGGCTAAATACAGTCACCAAGCGAGTAGGAGTTATAAAAGGACAGAGAACAGATATACGGGTTCAAGTCCCTGCACCTCGATTTACTGGTTTTATAAGCACACGCGGCTGTCTCGACCTGGAAATGTCCAGTGTACCCAGTGCTCTCCTTATGGCCTAGATACCTTGGAAGATTTTTAGAAGCATAATGTAGGGAAGTGACATAGGCAATGTTGTTAACTGTTCTGTACCTAAGAATAGATGGGCAGACAAAAAGATAATTGATTCATAGATAGATAGATAGATAGATGACAAATGATAGATAGATAGGTACATAGATTGATAGATGATAGACATCATAGATAAATCATAGGAAGATAGATAGATAGATAGATAGATAGATAAGTAGATAGATAGATAGATGGATATATAGATAGACAGACATACAGATAGATAGATACAGATACATATTGATTAACAGAAAGCTATTGCTCATAAAAAGGAAATCAATGGTGAAAGCACATAGCAAAACTACAAACAAAAAGGAAGAAAGAAATCCAGTTTAAAAAGTGAACTAAGCAGACATAAGAAGGAAACAAATCCTACCATTTGCAATGATGTGGATTTAGCTAGACGGTAGTATGCTCAGTGAAATAGGCCAGGCGGACAAAGTCAAGTACCAAATGATTTCACTCATGTGTGGAGTATAACAACAAAGAAACACTGAGGGAAATAAACAGCAGCAGACTCACAGAACCCGAAAGTGGACTAACAGTTACCAAAGGGAAAGGGACTGGGCAGGGTGGGTGGGAAGGAAGGGATAACGGCGGGGAGAAAGAAAGGGGACAATTGGATTAGCATGTATAATGCGTGGGGTCGGGGGGGCATGGGGAGGGCTGTACAACACAGAGAAGACAAGTAGAGATTCTAAAGCATCTTACTACACGCTGATGGAAAGCGACTGTAATGTGGTGTGTGGGGGGGTGCATGATGAAGGTGTCAACAGCATCCAACTCTGCTGATTGAAAGCAACTGTAAGAGGTATTTTTGGGGGACTTGGTGAATAGTGGAGCCTAGTAAACATAATGTTCTTCACGTGATTGTAGATTAATGATAACAAAGAAAATTTTTTAAGTGCAATAAGAGCAAAGCTGTGATTCATCAGAATAAAATAACAGGCTTTGAGTGCTCCAGAAAAAAGACACAGGGTTACAAGAAGGGATGGAAACTCAAGACACCTACGTGCTTCCTTACAGGAGACTCACCTGAGATCCAAGGACACAGACAAAGTACAAGCCGAAGGTGTGGGGACAGGTACCCTACACAAGTGAAACTGAGAAACAATCAAACAAATGGATTCTGTTTGAGTCCCCAGACATTTTCACTAAAAAGTAGCCCTATCTGACCACCGTGAATTCTTTTAGTTTGGTTTCAGCAGTGCCCCGCCATAGATTAAGTGGTGCAGCAGTGTCCGTCTCATTTTCTCTCACCTCAACAACTGAATTGCTGTAATGATATGCATTTGGGCCTTTGAAATCAGTGGGTTTTATAATGTTCACGAATTTAAAGAAGTAATAACCAGATAAAGAGGGAACTTTGGACCCTCAAATAAACACGTCATTCCACAACACACTCTTTGCTCCCAACTTCTCTTGTCTAGAAATTGTTGTTCTTTTTCATTTTCCCTCCCTCCCATCAGCGGTGATCACGCCGATGTCCCCAAAACATGGCGGTGAGCAAAGCACCAAGTTTACTTTCTGCTGACAACAGGACCAGAGAAACGATACTTGTGGTTTTCATTGACCACTTAGTCAATGAATGTGGCTAAATACAGTCAGCAAGTGAGAAGGAGATAAAAGAGGACAGAGGACAGAGACATGGGTTCAATTCCCTGCACAACCATATCCTGGTTTTGTAGGTACACACTGCGGACTCGACCAGCAAGTGTCTCCGTTGATCCCAGTGCTCTCCCTATGGCCTTGTTACCTTGCAAAGATTTTTGGAAACATTATGTAGGGAAATGACATAGGCTATGTTGTTAACTATTCTGTACACAAGGACAGATGGGCAGACAAAAATATGATTGATGGATTGATAGATATATAGATGCAGAGATAGATACATATATAGACAGACAGATAGACATAGGTACATATCGATTAACACAAAGCTATTGCTCATAACAAGGAGAGCAATGTTAAAAGAACATAGAGAAATTACAGACAAAAGAGAAGACAGAAATCCAGTTTAAAAAGTGCAGTAAGCAACCGTAAGAAGAAAACAAATCCTACCATTTGCAGCAACGTGGATGGAGCTAGAGGGTATTATGGCCAGTGAAATAGGCCAGACGGAGAAAGGCAAGTACCAAATGATTTCACTCATTTGTGGAGTATAACAACAAAGAAAAACTGAAGGAAAAAAACAGCAGCAGACTCACAGAACCCGTGTGGACTAACAGTTACCAAAGGGAAAGGGACTGTGCAGGGTGAGTGGGAAGGGAAGGATAAGGGTGGGGAGAAAGAAAGGGAGCATTAGGATAAGCAAGTATAATGTGTCGGGTGGGCGGGGCATGGGTAGGGCAGTACAACACAGAGAAGACAAGTAGTGATTCTACAGCATCTTACTACACGCTGATGGACAGCGACTGTAACGCAGTGTGTGAGGGGGACATAGTGAAGGTGTCTACAGCACCCAACCATTCTGATGGACTGCGACCGTAACGGGGTTTAGGTTAGGAATTGGTGAAGTGGGTAGTCTAGTAAGCATAATGTTCTTCATGTGATTGTATATTAATGATAACAAAAAAATAATTTCAAAGTGCAGTAAGAGCACAGTTCTCAATTATCAGAATAAAAGGACAGGCTTTGAGTGCTCCAATCAAAAGACACAGGGTTAGAAAAACGGAGGAATACTCAAGACCACCTATATTCTCCCTTACTGGAGACTCACTTGAGATCCAAGGACACAGACAAAATACAAGCCAAAATGGCGGGACCAGGTACCCTACACAAGTGAAACTGAGAAACAAACTAAGTAACAAATGGAGTCTGTTTGAGTCCCCAGAGACAGTCAGTAGAAAATAATCCTATCTAGCCACCGTGAACTCTTTTTGTTTAGTTTCAGCAGTGCCCAGCCATAGATTTAGTGGGACAGCAAACTCCTTCTCTTTTTTTCTCACCTCAACAACTGAATTCCTGTAATTATATGCATCTGGGCTTTTGAAATCAGTGAGCTTTATGATGTTTACGAATGTAAAGGAGTAATAACCACATAAAGAGGGAAGTTCGGACACTCAAATAAACACGTCACTCCAAAACTCACTCTTTGCTCAGAAATGCTCCTGTGTATAAATTGGTTTATCTTTTTATATGTCCCTCGTCCTATCACCGGTGATCATGCAGATGTCCCTCAAACATGGTGGTGAGCAAAGCACCATCTTCACTTCTCTGTCGACAACAGTCCCAGAGCAAGGATACATGTGGTCTTCAGGAAGCACTTAGTCAATGAACGTTGCTAAATACAGTCAGTAAGTGAGAAGGAGGTAAAAGAGGACACAGGACAGATATACAGGTTCAAGTCCCTGCATCACCATTTCTTGGTTTTGTAGGCACACGCTTCTAACTCGACCTGCAAGTGTCTCAGTGAACCCTGTGCTCTTCCTATGGCAAAGATACCCTGCAAGATTTTTGGAAGCATATTGTAGGAAAGTGACATAGGCTATGTTGTTAACTCTTCTGTACACAAGGATAAATGGGGAGACAAAAAGATGATTGATTCATAGATATATAGATGGAAAGATAGATAGATGATAGATGATAGATTGATAGACCGACAGATAGATATAGGTACATATCAATTAAGACAAAGCTGTTGCTCATAACTAGTAGAGCAAAGGTGAAAGCACACAGCAAAACTACAAACAAAAAGAAGAATGAAATCCAGTTTAAAAAGTACAGTAAGCAGCCATAAGAAGAAAACAAATCCTACCATTTGCAATGATGTGGATCGAGCCAGAGGGTATTATGCTCAGTGAAATATGCCAGGCGGAGAAAGACAATTACCAAATGATTTCACTCATGTGTGGAGTATAACAACAAAGAAACTCTGAAGGAAAAAAACAGCAGCAGACTCACAGAACCCGAGAGTGGACTAACAGTTACCTAAGGGAAAAGGACTGGCCAGGGTGTGTGGGAAGGGTGGGATCAGGGCGGGGAGAAAGAAAGGGCGCATTAGGATTAACATGAATAATGCGTGGGGTGGGGGGGTCATGGGCAGGGCTGTACAACACAGAGAAGTCAAGTAGTGATTCTACAGCATCTGACTACACCCTGATGGACAGCGACTGTAAAGGGTTTTATGGGGGGGAATTGATGTACTTGGTGATCATAATGTTCTTTATGTGATTGTAGGTTCATGAAAACAAAAAATAATTTTTAAGTGCAATAAGGTCACAGCTCTCAATTGTCAGAATAAAAAGACAGGCTCTGAGTGCTCCATTCAAAAGACACATGGTTAAAAGAAGGGATGAGGACTCAAGACCACCGACGTGCTCCCTTACAGGAGATGCACTTGAGATCCAAGGACGAAGACAAACTACAAGTTGACTGGGTGGGGACCAGTACCCTAGATAAGTGAAACTGAAAAAAAAAAAAATGATGTGCTGATGGGATTAAATACCAAACAACAACAACAACAACAAAAATTTTAATTAAAAAAAAAATGTGGCTGCTCGTTTTTCTTTATTCTCCGGTGCCAGCCTCAGACATCTGCTCACCGGTCTTGCTGCCCTCTTTCCCTAGCATTGGGGTCCCTATCCCTTTATGACTTCCAAAAAGCGCTAGCCAAAACAAAACAGGAAAAAAAAAATTTCGCTCGCTTTTCTTATGTCCTCCGGGGCCCGGCCTCCGGTGCCCGCTCACTATTCTTGCTGTCCTGTTTTCCTAGTATCCAGGGCCCTGCACTCTGGCCCGGATGGCTGGGGCTGGGTGTTTGGCAGTCCTACGCTCCGTCTCCCTCCCGCTCTGCCTATTCTTCTCCCGCCGGGAGTTGGGGGGATGGGCGCTCGGCTCCCAGTGGGCCATGGCTTGTTTCTTACCACCTTCGTGAAGTGCTTGATTCTGTCTGGTGCGGATGTGGATAGGATATTGTCCTGTGTCCTGTTGTCTTTATTCTAGGAGGGGTTGTCTTTGTTATATTTTCATTGATATATGTAGTTTTGGAAGGGGATTTCCACTGCTCTACTCATGCCACCATCTTCCACCCATCTCCAATGTGCCATGCTTTAGATTAACCTCATGCTAGTAACATAATTTGAGTAAATCTGATTTCTACTCTATTAACTACAGGTTTTAAAGAATAGTGTAAAAAAATACTTTCTGACATTCAAAAGTTTTTGAGTGTCCTGATGAATCTGAAATAAGAGGTTAAATTGTTTTCTTTGTCACATTTAAGCAGAGTAGGGGAGTGATAATCTAAAATCTAGGATTTATTAATAGTTAATTCCTCCTTTCAGAGATAATAACATACAGTATGATGTGAAATAGTTTAAAATAGAAATTTAAAAATCACATCCTTTTAAGATATACATTCTTATATTTTGTCCTGAGGCATTCCCAAATAAAAGAGGAAGATCTGTTTTCTTATATTCACTTCACTTATCAGGCATCTATTTTTAAATATATATATTAGAGTTCTTACTATGGAAATTAAAAATACAGTATTTTAAAAACTCACTATTGTCTCTAGATAGGCTTGCTGAATTTTTTATGGTCAAAGATACTGTCTCTGAAGTGCTTCTAAATGCACACCTGCAAATTGCACATTCTGGACAATCAACCTTCTGTAACTATAACAACAATGATCAGATAATATGTCTTTTGAGAAGGCACAGACACACAAAGTGTATTCAAGATAAATTTGCCCCATTTCAGATGACAATACATTTTTATTTCATTTAGGAAAAGGGATGATAAATTCACTTTGTTTGTAGTGCCAACTGCCTATGAAAAGAAAATTTCTGAATTATATAGATATCAGCATAACTGACATTTTTCTTAATGGCACATTTACGGAAACACTACAATTTTAAGAATAAAGCAAGCTAAACAGCTGTTAAAAAGAAAAAGAAAAAAAAATTACTTCACCTGTACTTGTTTGTGTTCCAGTGAGAACCAGTGGGAGAGACATTCATAAGCTCCTGATAAAATTTACAACTGGCAGAGCCCACAAGAGCCTTTCTTCAGGGCTCACTAAGGAACTCACCGGTTCTACAATGGGATGGTCATGGGCTCAACAACCATCTCAGACAGAGACAGGGATGTGCTCCATACACCCAGTGCCCCAGGAGCAGTGAGGACGGCCCACAGCAGGCTCACTGGAAGGTTGTCCCACTTCCCATGCTCTCTTGTGACACTTCACTGATAGGATGGTACAAGGAGCAAGAAAAGGATGAGGCCCGAGTGATCAGTGGCAGCCACGGGTTCTCAGTGAGCCACAGCAAACCTGGTTTCCCACAGAATTTTTAAAGACATTCTTTCTAAGTCTATGAGTTGCTGCAGCTGTGGAAAATGACCACAGGCTCCTTCTAAAAATGTCTTTTAAGCATGAGGGTAGCCTCTGGGCAGTTTCCTCATTTAGTGGATAAGGACCATTAATGCTATATTCCATTTTATGGAATCTGAGTATTGAAGGAAAACACAGTTGGCAGTTCTAATCCTGGTAGGATATGTGCGATGCAGTTGTCTGAAACAGCTTCATTCAGCAATTTTTATGCCAAATACAAAAAAAGGATATGCTGCTGAGGATTTTAAATTCCCAATTCAAACCCTACTGGTACAAGGTGGAAGAGCAAGCAGGTGTGTCTACAAGCACCAACTGAAATTGCATGGGAAAAGTTTTCTTGAGATCAAAAGGAAAAGAAACCAGTAATAAAATTTTAAGAAATATCAGAGGAGTAAGTGGAAAGAACAAAATCAATTAAGAAAGATAATCTCTTGGTTATTGACATTTATGTCCTTCTTAAACCACAGTAATTTAGTAAAATAGGATTATTTGCCCTCCTCTCACTGCTCACACAACTGAACAGCTCTGTAGAGAACAGTATTTACATGTCTAAAACAATACAAATATAACATGTATTGAATTTTTACTTTATAATAGTTATTAGTTACAGAAGAGAATGAGACTTAAAAACTAACAATTTTCCGTGTATAAATCAAATGGGTGAGATGAGAGAAATTCTAAGAAATGCAAATTTGTCATCTTTTAAAGAAAGTAGTAAATACTGTCCAAATTTATAATCAAGGATTATAGACACTAGTATAAGGGACAGGGTGATCATAAAACTGCAAGCAGAACCTCATAAAGAAGATACATCTTGGGGACCTGGGAGAGGTCACATGAAAATAGGGGCAGATGAAAACTTACTCGTTACCTTTGACCCTCCTGTCATCAGGCTTTACTGGGTGAACATTGGCATTAACATGGCCCTTGTATCTTAAGCGTTCTCTTTCCTTTTCATTCACTTTGCTGCATAAGGCTAAGAATGAGAGAAAAGTTTTAATGGAAAGAAAATCACCAGTTTGGATTACATAAGATAAATGGCTGGAAGCACAACGGTGTGGCCTTTCAATATTCACAGCACAAGGCATTGTTCTAAAGAAAGACATGCCCCAGGGCCTCATCACTGTAGAACACTGTGGCAGACATCAAAGTAAAGTGAAAATGGAAGACTAAACATTCGGACAGAAGGTAAGAGAAGTGAAGACCTCCTTGATTAGGTAAGTGATGTTTTAGACAGAATAATACTGATTTTTAAATTCAGATCAAATTTCCTAAGAAAATATTAACTGCAGGATATGCAAGCTTCTAATTGAGGCAATATCACAAACAGATTTCATCATAAAAACCAGAAGGTTCAGTAAGCTTGCTTTGGAGACACTTGGCTCTGACTGCTATTAGAACAAGTGTGCAAATGCTGGATGAGGTGAGACACAAAAGAACTGGTTACACACACTCAGCTGAAAACACCTGTAGCTATTGCCCCTTCACATAACAATTTTTGTTGAGTACATTCTGTGTTCCTAGCATCACAACAGGTGACAGACCCTACAGTAAAGACACCACAGAGCCAGCTGAGGACAAGCACAAGGCACTCAGAGCCTAGCTGAAGGCAAATACACGAAAAAAAACACTCCAAGATAATAAATGTCCTAAGAGTAATAAGGTTTTCTGGGCACGGGGGAGAGAGAAATAATGAGAGTCCTGGTCAATTAGAGGAAGATCAACAACAAGGCCTGCTCAAATTGGGTTTTGAGACTGAAACAGTACCGACTATGCATTAGGTGAAAAGACAGGATATGGCAACCAACTGGGTAATGAGGTGAGGCAAATGGGGTGGGGCTACTTTCAGGGCTTCACTCTGTAGATGTAGCCATTAACCCTATGTTAATAATGTCTACATTTTAAAGACAGAGCAAAATCTCCTGTGAACAACAATGAAATTTGGAACTTTAGCTTCCCTTTTTGTCTCTGAAGAGTTCTATTAGCACATAACTGCTGCACCCAGATGGGCTTCCACATAGGTCAAAATTTCTGTCCATCACTACATTCTTTTCCATTCTGCCTAAATATATGCTTAATTTTAATGAAGGAAAGTTTGGGAACAGCCAAGACTGTGTTTCTCATGTTTGATCACTCAGGAGTCCCAGGAGGTAGCAGGACATGTGAATGGACTGTCTACAGCAGGTGTTAGCAATGGAGGAGCCTGTGAGCAAGTGTGCTTTTGTCATTTTTAAAGGGTTAGAAACCAAAACAAAATAACCAAACAGAATATGCAGGAGAGAACTATGTGGCACACAAAGTCTAAAGTATTCACCAAATGGCCCAACTCATGATATAGGGGATTGGAGGATATACTTTGAAGTAGCCCTTGCTAATGTAAAATTTCTTAAATATTAAATTTCTTAAATTGAATATGGCATTTTAATCTTAATAATTCAGGGAAATCAGTCAAGGCATCCTGCCCCACAATATATCAGTGTTTGTCTTGCTACTAAACCTTGTTATGTTTCACAATGTATTCAAAATCCTCAAGTCAAATGAATGCTCTGTGCAGAGAGCTATCTTTATTCTGTGACTTTGGGAAGTCCTAGGCCCTGAGAAAAACAATTATGGTTTTGCCAGCAACACAGATAATAATCATCTTAACTTTTCCTTGTTTCCATTTAACCAAGTGACTATTTCTTGACCTTGAACTCATCCGGGGCCACCAACATAACCCATCATAGCCTGACAACAGTATGCCCCAAAGTACTTTTTTTTGTGGCAGATTACTAAAACAAATAGTGAAATAGCTTAATATGAAAATGTACTATCTAAAATAACATTCAATTTAACAAACTCTTTGGAATAGCTTGCCAGTTGCAAACTAATATGGCTAGTAACAAACTAAATAGCCTATAGCAGAGAAATGATTACATTAACGATAATAATCCTTTAAAGGAATGACATGTATCTAAAAATAAGTTACCTGTATTTGGAAACTATTTTTGTTAGACAACAAAGGAGGGCAAAAAATGGTAAATACAGAATGACCCAAAAAAAAGATGTATGGGGGGACTCAATAATATGGGTGATTGTAGTGAACACACTGTTTTCCATGTGAAACCTTCATAAGACTGTATATCAGTAATATCTTAATATTTAAAAAAACACATAGACCAAATGTTTGCTGTCTTCCTTGAAAGATAAAACTGATTACTCCCACTCTTCTTTCTCATTCTCATTTTTCTAATATTCTCTGCTTTCATATTCATTTTAGTGCTGGCAAAAAGAAATAATGACAAAAAGACCACTGAGTAACCAGTTCAGTTTGAAAACTTTAAATAACCCTTTCTAACAACTTCCTGTGAGACCGTTGTCTAAACAGCATTTCATATATTTATGTGTGGGTATGTGTGTGTGTGACACACATACATATGAATAACTCTTTCTTTTGAATAATATATGTGTGAATCAGGGACTTGAAAATCTGCTAATTAAGAGAGTTGTTTCCTCATGCTTCCAAAGACAACCCCAAATACACTAAATGTATCCCTCACAATGATCTTCCCAAAAGTCTTACATAAACACGTCACTTGGGAACAACACAGCTTCATAAAACGTAGGAGATTTTGTGGTGCACTTCTGAGCCTCCACCAGTGGTTACAAGATGCCAATACATCTTGTCTCTATTCATGGAAAAGAAAAGGAGAAGAGATGCCACAATGAACCACTGCTCGGTAATGAGCCTTTCTGCACCTCCTCAAGACCAGCTGCAACCATCTCCAGTCTACTTCAGGCTCTAATTAACAAAGAAAAATGGGGAAATGCTGTCACAGTTGGCCCCAAATCATTACTTACACAAGGAAACTTTTACATAAACATATTTGGTTACCAATATAACTAATGCTTAGGTACAAAGTTAGTACTCCACAAGTATCATCTAAAATTACAAAAATTCAAAAGTTTTTAAAGATAACTAATCTGTTAACTTGCTTTATGTAAAATGGCAAAAAGGTTATTCTTCTATAAAAATAGTCTTCTTTCTCTCAACTGAGCCATCCTCTATAATCATACAAGACTTACATGAAAAAAATCTGGAACTGTGTTTTACAATGTGAATAAACTTAACATTAATGAAATGTACAATTAAAAGCAGTTAAGATAGTAAATTCCGTAATATGTTTTTACCACAAGAAAAATTTTTAATGAAAAACAAAATTAAAAAAGATTTAATGAAACCCACATCAGGTTTTCCCTGAAAAGGTAAGACAAGAAAAGAAAGGGGAGCAAATATTCTCCTTTTGTGTAGTAGATGTGTGTGTTTTCATTTCTGGTGCATTCCACACATGCGAGTTCCACAGAGAAACAACAAAGTATATAAACCTTGAACATGATTACCTGAGCTTCCTAAAGTCCGAATCAGTCACTAAAGCTCCTCAGAAAAGACTAGGTGTTGGGAGACCATTTCAAGAGAGAAATCTAGCTCACTATGGGTCACCATAAGGAAATAGAAAGATAAACCAGTCTGTGCCAATCCGGTTCTTAACCTCAAACAACAGAAATGTACACTGGCAACTTAAAAGGGAAAGGAAACCGTGGCGGTACAGTAGGAGGTCACAGAATTCACACTAAAGGCATAGGACCAGTTTACTTAGAAGGAATTTCCATGACTGTACCCAAGAACACACCTTGCCTTACCCCAGGATCAGACCATCACCCCTGTGCACTTACTACCACCTCCAACTGGTCCTGTGTTTCTGTACTGTTCCCTCAGTGTTCAGATTCTGGGGTGGAAAGAATCGAATGGGCATACCAGGGAGCTTCTTTTCAGTGGAGAATTCCTCCCAATAGACAGCATATTCAAATGCTGAGGACAGAGAGAAGGCAATATTCCACAGTGGATACCAAGGAGCTTAGTAGCCATTTATGACTGCAGGTCTAGCTCATTCCGTTTAAAATAAGTAAGTTTCCAGTGAGTTCCAGGAAACAGAATCTTCATGATGACTGGATCCTGCCACTTGCGATGCGGTAGGTTTCCACACATTATCACCAGATAAGACTAGTCATAGACCATCATGGGTTAAGCAAGCTGCACAAAAGCAGGTGGAATGAATGAGGCCATGGTTAGTTGCCCTCTAAGCCTTTTACTTTTGTCTGTCAAACCTGCTTGACCTTGATCAGAGCAGACACTGTCTTCCAAACTCATGCCAGAACAGAGTAAGGACAGAGTGTACACCCCAGCATTATGGGGCTAACAATACCCAAGCAGAAAATATGCCATTTATCTGGCACAGTTTGGTCAATATGAAAGCCTCTAACCAACTACCCGTCTATATGAACAAACTCCCACAGATACTGTAGGGCAAAGATGCACAGAGATTTAGAAAGTCACAAAGAGGTGAAAGTAAGGACAGAGGACTTTCATAACATTACATTCTCTTTTCATTCAATACATTTCTCTACTCAAAATCCTTAGAAATTCCTCTGTTCAAAGGGCTTCTACTTTTATGATGATAGAGCAAAGATGTCTCTACCACCTTTATTTTCTTGAAAAGTCAACAGAACAAGCCTTTAGAAAAAACTGAAATCCATTTTTTAAAGTAAAAGTAGGAGACATCTAGATACCTGCACCACAACATATGAAAATGTATGTTGAAATGGTGAGGAATGTGAGAAACAGAGGACGGCCAAACCTCAGTGTCTGAGGAGGCAGCATCAACATAAACAGGCTGCAGGACCACCTGTGAAGGTGGCTTGTGGGCAAAGGCAGAAACAGGAGACCATTTGAAAGCCTGTGCAAGGAGCAGTAAGACTCCAAGTCTACTCCACTTTACCCTTTTTTGTAGAGCAACAATGTCGTAACACCGGCAGTGAAGAAAATAGGGGTGAAAACAAGGTTAGAAAGTACACATGTGCATGTCAGAGCAGGAGATCCTCCAGGCCTACATGAACTCTATCCACACAGGTCAAGAACTCCAGTATCTGGACTGATATTCCCAAAACAAGAGATCAAGGGGCCATCCTCTTTGAAAATTAACCCATCTACTGAAAAGACTTACAGATAAACTATCAGTATCTGCAATGAGAATGCCACCTGGGGACCCAGTCACCCTACAAAGTCTGGCAGAAAACAAGCCCACAGACATATAGGCGCACGTGCCACAAATGGGCACACTCCATTTCTTGATAGATCTCCAGTGCCTCACCTCTTAAATAAGCGAAAGAGAAGGATCACCCGACATCTGAGTAAGCCCACAATAATTAGGAGAAAAGACCAAAATAACGTGAAAAAAAGTATAATAGTGGAAACAGACAATACTGGTAAAAGAAGAAAACTTCAAAGAAATCATATTTAATATCTCCATTGAGGTAAGATGCTGCATTCATCTCATAAGAGCCTATTATTAAAAAGAAAAAAATCAGAAAGAATGGAAAAGAAACAAAAAAATCAAGGAAAGGATTCAGAGGTTAAAGAAATCTCACGGAAAGAAGAACAAAAATTTAGAGAAGGAGACAATACAAAAAAATAGGTAAGAACACTGGAAAATCAATGTTAAAAAGTTTTATACCAAAATTAATATGCAGTCAAAAAAAAGGGAAAAAGGAGAAAATCTTCAAAGGAAATACTATAAGAACATATTAAATAACTCAAAAACATAATTCTTAGGTTGTAAGGACCCACTGAGCACTCAACTCAATGAAGGAAAAATAGTTTACATTGTGGTTAATTCACCAACAATTTCTAGGATAAACATGAGTAAGAGACCTAAAAAACTAGCCCAGAAGAAAATGACAAAAACATGCAAAAGATCAAGGAAAACGACCTCAGACTTGTCCACTGCAGCACTGGAGAGCAGATGATAATAAATCTGGGTGGCCAGAAAGATTTCCCACCTAGGGTTCTGAACCCAGCAGATCTAAGAGGCAGCCTGAGACCACTTTCATGTCTGCAAAGTCTGAGGAAGATGTCGAAAAAGGCTGGATTTTGTTTGAAGCCTCCTAGCTGTATTTGATAGCCTCACTCTATCACATTACTCTAACCTTAACACTAACCCATTCCCGTACTCTAAATCGTTCCTGTACCCTATCCATAGTTCTAACCCCTTCTCTTCCTATTGTCTTATTTCAAACAAAACCCCTACAACAAACCCTACTCTTCAATGTGTTCAAATCCTCCATTTATTAAATAATAGGCAGTATTATTTTAATCCTAAATATCTAAATTATTAAATCACAACGCTCTGAACCCTTAAATTCCAAATGTAAGCTTCTAAATTAACAAAGCGAAGTTACAAGAAAAAAGAACATTACACAAACATGTTTTCCTTGTATACATTAGCGATGAATAATCAAAAAAGGAATTTTTAAATTCTCTACTAAATAATGTCAACATTAATAATATACATGGGAACAGACTTAATTTAAGTGCAAGTATTATGCATTTAAAATTATAAAACATTGATAATAGGAAAAATAAAGAAAAGCAAAATAAATGTAAGGTCCTGCTGTGGTGATGGCAGACTTAATATCTCTAAGATGACAATGGCACAAATGCACCCTACAGACTCAATGTGTTTCCTATGAAAATTCCCAAAGCTTTTGGGAAGAATTGCTCCTGCTGATCCTGTCACATATTAAATTGCAAGGGACCACAATGAGCCCTTGAGCAGTATCTTGAAAAAGAAAATCAAAGCTGGAGGCACAGGCTTCCCAAAATCTAATCTTAGTACAAAGTGAGCAGTAAATGAAACACTGTGACACTGTCATAAAGATACACAGTTGACCCTTGGACAGTAGGCATGTGAACTCCACAGGTCAACTTAAACTGATTTTTCCCCACAAGTATATTGGGAAAATGTTAAGACAACAATTTGAAACGTTACCTTTTCTCTAGCTTACTTTACTGTAAGAATATAGCACAAAATAGTTATAATGTACAAAATATTGTTAATCGAGTGTTTATATTATTGGTAAGGCTTCCAGTCAAAATAGGCAATCAGTTTTAGGATAACAAAGGTTTGGCAGAGTCACATGTTTTATGTAGATTGTGATTCTGTGGGGGAGTCAGCACCACTAGCCCCCATGTAGTACAAGGGACGACTGTATATAAAGATCAACGTACCTGAATGGAAATATCCAGTTGATTTCTGACAAGGGTGGACAACATTAACTTATGAAGAGAAAGTGTCTTTCCAGTAAATGGTGCTTGGCAACCTCCTGTCCACATGCAGAAGAATGAAAATGAATCCTAACTTATATCACATACAAAAATTAAATCAAAATACATAACGGCTTACATGTAATAGGTAAAACATGGGGATAAGTCTTCATGACCTTGGATTTAGCTATGGTTTCTCAGATCTGAAACCAAAGTACAAGCAACAAGAGAAAGAATAAATTAATTTCCTCCAAATTAAAATCTTTTCTGCATCAAAAGATTCCAACCAAGAAGTGAAAAAGTCACGGAATAGAAGAAAATATCTGCACACTGTACATCTGACAAGAGCCTGTTATCCAGAATACACCATGAACTTGTACAGTGCAACAAGACAACATCCCAACTTTTTAAATGGATGAGAGACTCCAAGACATACAAATGCTCCAACAAGCACATGGAAAGGTGTCCCATAGAATTCCCTGCACACACATGGGAATGGCTATATTCAGGAAAACTGAAAATCACACATTGCCAAGGATGCAGAAGAACTGGAGCCCCTAACCTTTGCTTGTGGAAATGTAAAACGTGCAGCCTGTGTACAACACCTTGGTGTTTCCTCATAAAGATAAAATACAATTACTTAATTGTGGTTCTACATCCACTCCTAGATAATACTGCAAAGAAATGACTATGATGTTCAAAACAGAAACTGGCCCACGAGTTCTTGGCAGCATTGATCAGAACAGCAAAAAGTCAGAAACAACTCAAATGCCCATCAAGGGGTGAATGGATGGAATAAAACGGGTTGATCCATAAACTGCATTTTTCTGCCATATACAGAAAGAAAGGAAAATGGTCCACAGCCTCCTGGAAAATGGTGTGGAGCGTGGGGAAGGTGTCCCCAGAAACTTGAAGATACAGTTAATATATGAGCAGCAATTACATTTCAGAGCATCTGCCCAAACCACAGGGCATCTGCAATAGCAGGGACTTAGATATTTGGACACCTATGCTCACAACTGCATGACTCACAATGGTTAAAAGGTGGAGAAGACCCACGTGTCCACAGACAAATGGATGAACCAAGTGTCGTCTCCACACAGTTTAGTGAACAAGGGCATCCTGGCACCTGATGCATGGATGGATCCTAAAGCCAATTTTCTCAGTGAAATGCACCAGTCACAGAAGGATGAATACTATGTGATCCCACTTACGTGAGATCTGGTGGAGCCCATCTGAGCGAAAGTCCCTGGAAGAGTTCCAGAAAAAGGAAATGTGATCAGAATAGAAAGACATTTGCACACAGCTGGGGTAGATGGAAAGAGCTGTGGTGGGTCTGTGCACTGGATTATCATGTGGAGACCATAATACTTCCCTCATTTAGGGTCAGGTGGTGGCTCCCTATAAACTTGTCCCTATTTAGGGTAGAGGCCAAGAGAATTTTGTGTGAAGTGTCAGGTGTGGTAAAGTGAGACCATGGGACATTTAGTGTAAAGAGTGTTTGTACTGACACTGCAAGTTTTCTGTGTGCTTGAAATTGCTGGAAAGTAAATTACTTTGCAGAACAACCATGTCAGTCCTGCACCAGAAAAGCAGAGCAGACATCACACCCTGTCACAGAGGCCAAGCCCTCCCCATTCAGTTCACCCGAAGTGGACCACTACTTAGCCTGCGGGAGTCACTACAAGGAACGTGGTAAAATTCCCTTGCAGACACTGGGCTTGGGTGTTGGGACGACCTGGAGTGGAACACTGGGATTTTTAAATTCCAATTTCCACACTGCTCCACCAAAAACCTGTTACAGCTAAAAATAAAATCACTAATGTTGCAGGATACAAAATCAACATACAGAAGTTGTTTGCTTCTGTTCACCAATAACCAATCGTCAGGAAGAGATATTAAGAAAACAATGCCCTTTACAACTGCATCATAAAGAATGAAGTACCTAAGGAGAAGCCTAACCAATGAGGCCGTAGGCTTGAAGCTTGAGGTCTGAACACTGTGGACACTGCAGACCAGGATGGGGCGGGAGTGGGTTAGGTTATTACAAGTCCTGTTCACCAACAGGAACCCTCAGACTCCGTGGGAACCCCCCATCGAAATTCCACCACACTTCACAAAGAAGCAAACACCCAACAGGCTGGATAGAACCACACAGGACCTCATCCCCACAGCCGTCATGAGAAAGCAGAGCCCGGGCATCGTGCCCTGACCTCCCACTACACTGTGGACCTGTAGCAACGGAGACCCCATGTTTCACCCAAGCAGAAGCGGGAGTCTAAATAGAACACCAAGTGCCCTTCATCCCCCAACCTGCTCGGCATGAAGAACCAGCTCACGAGGCCCCAGTCGCAGGCAGTGGGTGTTGGCCACCCTCAGGGTTCCAGGCTGGGTCTGCGCCATGCTGTGCCCAGGGGGGCCTCACAGGTGGACCCCACTTCGGGGACCCTTCGAAAGAAACCACCCTGTGTGCTGGGCGCTCAGCAAAGGCTGAAGCACAGGTAAGCGAGCCACTTAAGCAGCCAACTCCCCTCCACCCCCATTCCCATTTCAGAGCCTTGTTAGGAAGGATGCCTGAAGCCTGGAAGGTTTCCCGCAGGTGTGGACAATCCACCAATTGCAATGGGCCCGAGGCACGCAGCGTGGAGACACAGGCTGCCGGGGAAGCGCTGGACACCACATACCCGCCCCAGCCAGGTCTCAGCCCGGGCCCGAACTCTCCCTAAGTGCTGCCTGCCACACCCTGAACTCAGCTGCACCCGTCGTGGCCCAGACACCGCAAATACTCCGTTAACCATCGCAGGCCTTCCTCTCCCGGCCCCTGAAGAGGTGTGCTCAGTACGAGATGCACGGAAAGCATCTCCTTACCTTTCCATACTGCAGCTCCTCAGGAAACCGAGGTGCCCCTGTGGACACGGCCCGCGGTGTCACGGAGCTGCAGGGGATCCGGAGCAATACCGGCACCGGTCAGAGCCTGGAGAAAAGGCCTGCGTCCTGACCGCGCATGAGCCCTGCTGGTCCACAAAGAGGGCAGAGGCGCCGCTTGCGGTTCACGGTGAGCATTGCAGGATGCGTGCTTACAGCTCAGGGAAGGTGGTGCCCCCTTGTGGCTAAACTGATGAACCACAAATCTTTGGAAATTCAAGCCGCAATAGGCACAAATTTCTTGTGTCTTCTCCACTTTGATTGAGAGTGAAATGAATGAAACGAAGTAGGCAAAGGCTTTACAACTTACACCAAAATTAACTCGAAATTCCCCATAGGCATGTTCCTTAGAAAACTAAAAATAGAAATACCATTTGACCCGGTAATTCCACTCTTAGGAATTTACCCAAAGAATATAGTATCTCAGATTCCAAAAGACATATGCACCACTATATTTGTTGCAGCACTTTTTACAAGAGCCAAGATATGGAAGCAACCTAAGTGTCCATCAGGAGATCAATGAATAAAGAAGGTGTGGTACATAAACACAATGGAATACTTCTTAGTCATAAGAAAAAACATATCCTACCATAGGCAACAACATAGTTGGAGCTGGAAGATATTATGCTCAGTGAAATAAGCAAGGTGGAGAAAGACAAATGCCAAATGATTTCCCTCATTTGTGGAGTATAAAGGCAAAGTAAAAATGAAGGACCAAAACAGCAGTGGACTCACAGTCTCCAAGAAGGGACTAGCAGTTACCAAAGGGGAGGGGGTGGGAGGGCAGGTGAGAATGGAGGGAGAAGGGGATTGAGGGGTATTATGATCGGCAGACATGGTGTGGGGGACCACAGAGAAGACAGTGTAGAACAGAGATGACAAGTAGTGACTCTGCGGCATCTTACTACACTGATGGACAGTGACTGCAATGAGGCATGGAGGGGACTTGATAATATGGGTTGATGTAGTGACCGCAGTGTTCTTTCATGTGAAACCTTCATAAGAGTGTATGTCAATAATACTTTAATTTTAAAAAATTTTTAGTGGTACACTCATAAAAAAAATTTTCATAGTCAAATTTTAGATGCAAAATTATAAAATTTGTAGGGAAAGCAAGAAAATCTACACAACCTTGCTGAACCCAACACCAAAGGCCTATCCACAAAAGAAAATTAATCACATGTGCTTTATAGAGTTATAATTTCTACTCTAAAAGACCTTGCTCAGAGAACCCAAACACAAGACACAAACTAAAAGAAAATATTTGCAAAATACATTTTTGATAAAGGATTTGTACTCAAGATATACAAAGATACATAAAACAAAAATGAGCCATTAAAAATATTTTACAATTAAAAAAGGTCTCACCATGACATTCAAGAATTACATCACCAGTATTTATACAACTGCTTTGAAAAACTATGTCCCAACAAAAGCCACAATGCAGTTTTACATAATAGCTCTACTCATAAAGGCTAAAAACTTAAAGAAATCAGGATGTGTTTCAGCAGATGAATGCTTTGGCAAATTGGGGTACATTCATTACATTTCACTACAATTTGTACAGTGAAATGTACAGTGATTTGCCCAGTGAATCTGGTGCCTTGATCACTGGTGCTCACAGGTGTACCCCACATGAGAAATGGTTTCTAACAGCTTCTTTGTAATTATGAAGGCTTCGGCCTTGGGCCAGGAGAAGGCTTCATTCTACCCTGTGGGGTTGGAACACATCGCCCTCCCAGTACACGACATGGATGTGTTTGCCAACCTGGAAGCTCTCCAAAATCCATATTTTGAGACACTTGTATGATGTATTGTTAACTCCGTTTTTATCTCCTCCCCTTTATCTGGAGAATGGAGGGTTGAGGCTGAAAATTCCAAGTTTCTAATCATGGCATGGGCTTTCTGCCTGTCAGACACCTGAGCAGAACCCACCCAGAACCACCTACTTAGTATAAAAGACTCTCTTACCCAGGAAATTCCCAGGGATTTAGGAGCCCAGGATCAGGAATGAGGCAAAGACCAGAATATGTTTTCTGTTGTATTTCTGTGTTCACAGTGGCACATCCCAGGAAGAGGGTCAGGAAGTTCTGCTTCTGCTATCCTAGGATAAGGAGGATTTACAACAAAAACTGTTTACTTCTTTAAAATGTTATAATGTTTTACCCCAACGTGTATGGATTAGACTCAAACTAAAAGGCTGATATGGCTGTAGTGACAAGTATTAGCTTCCACAGCTATTTGAGGTTCTGACCGAGGCAGTTTCTATGACTATCCATTCGCAGGTCTGGGTGGGGAAGTGTAGGCCCCTACCTTGTAGTGGTAGAAAGAGCCCTGGGCTCAGAGAAAAAGCCTATCTTACAAAAGAACTGGGACTTTGGTCTAAAGTTGCCATAGA
Source organism: Manis pentadactyla (assembly GCF_030020395.1). NCBI lineage: Eukaryota > Metazoa > Chordata > Mammalia > Pholidota > Manidae > Manis > Manis pentadactyla. The sequence continues at coordinate 43,117,945 of NC_080031.1, read as the reverse complement.
AACACAAGTTAAATTTGAATTTCAGAGAACAAATAATTTTTTGGACATACTTATATTAACATAATTCTTGCTATCATCTGAACTATATCCTGTGTTTTTACCCCAAGACTGGCAGCCCTATCTTAGGCCAGTCATCTAAATGCTTGGAGCTTCAATTTACTCATCTGAGAGATAGAATAATGCCCCCTGTAGAGTGCTGTGCTTAGTATCAACTGGGAACACTGCAAGGTCTGGGGGAGTTGTTCTTGACCCTCTTAGGGTTGCTGGGTCTGAAAATGAAACTGACAAAGATTAACCAGAGAAAAGCACACCCATTTATTAATAGGTTTTATGTGATATGGGAGACTTCACAAGGAAGTGAAGACCCAGAGAAGCTGTTGGCCCTGAGCAATTTGTGCTAGGTTTGATAAGGAGTGGACATTTGTGGAGAAATATGACAGGTTCAGGAGTATGAGATAGTGTTGTAAATAGGGGGAACTTATCAAGGCCTGCTCATTAAGATTCCTCTTTCTGTCCCTTTGTCTTCAAAGAAAAGGATTTTCCTTTCCTCTTCAAATAGGGAGGGTACCTCACACATAAGACTTAAGACAATTAGAAACACTTGATTTTTCTAGCTTACCTTACAGTTATAATACAGCACAAAACATGTGTAATGTACAAAATATGTGTTAACTGTTTATATTATTGGTAAGTCTTCCAGTAAAAATAAGCAATGAGATTAGGATAATACTTAAGTTTGGGGGGAGTGAGATGTTTTATGTGTATTCTGACTCTGTGGGATGTCAGCTACACAACCCCCCATTTTGTTCAAGGATCAACTGTATGCACAGATCAACAGAAGTGAGTGGAAAGCCCTGAAGTGACCCAAACCATATACAGTCACTTGCTTTCTGACAAGCGTGGACAAAATTAAATTAGGGAAAGAATTGTCTTCCTTGCAAACGGTGCTGGGCAAATAGCTGTCCATATGCAGATGAATGAAACTGAACCCTTAACACATATCACATACAAAAATTAACTCAGAACAGACAAAGGGCTTACATAATATTTAAAAAACAACAGAGTCTAGAAGAAAACATGAGGATAAACGTTCATGACCTTGGATTTAGCCATGATTTCTCAGATCTGACACCAAAGGACAAGCAACAGAAGAGAGCATAAAATTAAAAAATTTCTGCGTTAAAAGTCACCAACCAGAAAGTAAAAAACAGTCACAGAATGAAAGGAAATATCTCCACGTTGTACATCTAAAAAGAGCCTGTAACCCAGGAAACACCACAAACTAGTACAAGGCAACAAGACAAGACAAATGTTTAAAGTGGATTAAGATTCCAGGTAAGACATACAAATGTTCAACAAGCACATAAAGAGGTCTCACAGAGCATTAGTTGCTATGGAAATGCAAATTAGACCACAGAGAACCCCACCCAATGCAAGCACATGGCATTAGCCATACTCAGGAAAATTCAAAATCACATGTTACCAAGGATGCATAGGAATTAGAGCCCCTAACCTTGGCTTGTGGAAATATAAAACATGCAGCTTGTATACAACAGCTTGGCATTTCCTCATAATATATAATACAGTTACCTAATTGTGGGAAAAGAACCGATCTTACATAAATACCACAAAGAAATGAAAATGCTGTTCAAACAGAAACTGGCCCAAGAGTTCTTAGCAGCACTGCTCACCACAGTAAAAAGGTAGACACAACTCAAATGCCCATCAAGGGATGAACAGATGAACAAAACAGGGTTGATCCATAAACTACATTATTCTGCCAATTATAGAAATAAAGAAAAATGGTCCAAAGCTGATTTGAAAACACTGTGTGTGAAGAGTGTCCCCCAAAACTCGAGCATAGTTAACATATAATTAGCAATTCCATTTCAGGGCATTTGCGCAAATGACAGGAAAGCAGGGACGTAGATATTGCACACCTCTGTTTACAGCTGCATGTGTCACAACAGCCAAAAGGTGGAGACGACCCGGGTGTCCACAGACAGATGAAAACAATGTGGTCTCTACACAGTGGAGTAAACAAGGAGTCTTAGAACCTGCTGCACAGATGGACCCATAAAGCCATTATGCTCAGGGAAATGCGCCCCTCCAAGAAGGACAAATATTATGTGATCCTGCTATTCAAGGTCCCAGAGAAACCAACTGAGGTAAAGTCTCGGAAACAGTTCCAGAAAAAGGAAACTGCATCAGGATAGTAAGACATGTGCACACAGCTGGAGCGGATGGTAACAGCTGTGGTGGTTCTGTGCATTGGATTATCATGTGGAGACCCTAATACTTCCCTCATTTGCAGTCAGATGTTGTTTCCCTGGAAGTGTGTCCCTGTTTGGGGTAGACACCACAGAAATTTTGTGTGAAGTGGAAACTGTGGCAAAGTGAGATGCTAGGAAATTCAGTATAAAGTGAATCTGTACTGACACTACAAGTTTTCTGTAGGTTTTAAATTGCTGGAAAGTAAATTAGTTTGCAAAATAACCATAAGAAAAGCACAGCAGACATAACACCCTGTCAAGAGAGGCCAAGCCCTTCCACCCAGTTCAAACAAATGGCACCTTGCAGGGGTCCAGGGCTCATTAGAAGGCCTGTAGGAGGTTCCCTTGCAGCCACTTGGCCTTGGATGTTGGGAAGACCTGGGGTTCAAAAAGTGGAATTTTAGAATTCCAATTTCCCGCCCTACTTCACCAAAGACCTGTTAGAACTAAAAATGAATTCAGTAAAATTGTAAGATACCAAACCAACTTATAAAAGTCGTTTGCTTGTATTCACTAATAACGAACTATCAGAGATTAAGAAAATAATGCCCTTTACAAGTGCATCATAAAGAAGAAAGTGTTGTGTAAGAATAAAACAATTCCTACCATTTGCAACAATTTGGATGGAGCTAGAGGGTATTATGCTCAGTGAAACAAGCCAGATGGAAAAAGTCAAGTACCAAATGATTTCACTCATACGTGGAGTGTAAGAATAAAGAGAAAAAATGGAAGAAACAAACCAGCAGCAGATTCACAGAACACAAGAATGGACTAACAGTTACCAAAGAGAAAGGCCCTGGGGAGGGAGGCTGGGAAGGGAGGGTAAGCGGGGAAAGGCATTATGATTAGCACACATAATGTGCCAGGAGAGGTATGGGGAGGGCTGTCCAACACAGAGAAGACTAGTGATTCTAAAGCATCTTACTACACTGATGGTCAGTGACTGTAATGGGGTGTGTGCTGAGGAATTGATGATGTGGGGAAACTAGTAACCATAATGTTGCTCATGTCGTTGTAGATTAATGATACCAAAGAAATAAATAAATAAGACTAAAGTGCTGTGGAAAAAACTGTAGTATTTCCAAAGTATCTCACCTAGCCTTCGTGCATCTCCACATCAGTAGGTGCTTCCAAGAAGTGGAGAGAAATAGTCCGTCTCTCTATCAACAGGTAATTACGAGGGCGAGAGAGGGCATATTTGGACTGGAGAAGTTCAGTGGGGCCCCTTCTTCTGAAGCCTTGTTGTGACAGACACGGGCAAGCTGAAGTGGATGAATACTAGTAAGTAACAAACGAGTTTCTCCCACTTTATTTCTCCCTTTGACTGATTTCGGCTCAAAGGTATTTAGTTCAGGAATTTTCTCCAGAAGTTACAGGTACATAAGAACAAACTTAACTGAGGAGGTTGGAGACCTGAAAATTGGGGAACCTGCAGACGTGGACGGGAAGAGTTAGGTTGTTACAAGTCCCTCCACACACAGCAATGTGCACAACCCTTGCGACCCTCACCAAAATTCCATCACACTTCTCACAGAAACTAAGCAAACACCCTGCAGGCTTGGTGGAACTGCATGGGACCCCATCCCTACAGCCGTCCTGGGAAACCGGAGCAGGAGCATGGTGCCCTTTCATCCCATTACAATGCAGTGCTGCAGCAACCGAGACCCTGTGTGGCGCCCAAGCAGAAACGGGTGTGGTAACAGAACACGGGGCGCCCTCTGCTTCAGCAATCCGGCTCTTCCCCTGGAGGCAGCGCACGAGGTCCGGTCACAGGCCACGGATGGGGAGCAGCCCTTGGGATGCTGGGCTGTGTCAGTGCCGTGCTGAGACTGGGGAGAGCCTCCCAGGCGGACCCCACACAGGGGACTCTTCTCAGGAACCCACCCTGTGTGCTCAGCACACCGCAATGCCTGAACCCCAGGTAAGCAGGCCATTCAGCAACCAAGTCCCCTCTGCCCCATTACCGTCTCAGAGCCTTGTCAGGAAGGACGCCTGGAACCTGGAGGGCATCACGCAGGTGCGGCCAATTAACCCACTGCACAGGCTCCTGGGGACATGCTGGGCGCCGCTCACTCGCCCCGGCACGGACTCAGCTGTATCCCGTACAAACCCGCCCCCTCAACTCCACCCGTCGCATCAGCTGCTCCCCCAAATTCAACTGAGACCACTTTCCCTGCCGCAGGCCTTCCTCCGCAGGCCCGTGAAGGGGAGCGCTCTGCAGGCGACACACGGGGAGCCTCTCCTCACCTTTCCGTTCCGTGGCTCCTCAGAAAACCGAGCTTTCACGGCGGCCGCGGAAGGCAGTGTCCTGGACGGTGCCGCACGGGAGCCTGAGGAATCCCGGCTGCCGCCAGAGCCAGAAGGATGTCCTGGGGCCTGACCGCTCATGCGCCACGCAGGTCCACAGACAGGGAAAAGGTGTCGCCTGAGGGCCACGGTGGACGGAGAACACCCACTTATTTCTAAGTTTTTTGTGATATGGGACGAGGGCTCACAGCTCGAGGAAGGTGGCGCCCCCTCGTGGCTCAATTGATGAATCACAAAATTTTGGAAAATCAAACCCCAATTTGCAGGAATTTCCCATGTCTGGTATAATTTCTTGGAGAACATACAGAATGCAAAGAAGGTACGCACAAGCTTTACAACTTACACAAAAATTCACTCAACATTCTCCATAGACAATTTTTAGGTGTAAAATTATAAAAATTCTATGTAAAAGAAAGAAAATCTATACACTCTTGCTGATGACTTTGAACCACCAACACCAAAATCCTATACAAAAAAGAAAAAGGATACATCATGTGGGATTTATACAATTAAGATTTCTACTCTATAAAATCTTGTTCAAAGAACCCAAACACAAATTACACACTGGGAGAAAATGTTGGCAAATACATATTTTATAAAGTATTTGTACTCAAGATACACAAAAATCCATAAAACAAAAAAGAACCATTAAAAACTATCTTACCATTGAAAAGATAATTCTCACTTTAGGATCCAAGAATTACGTCGCTGTTATTTAGACAACTGCTTTGAAAAACTGTTTCTCAACAAAATTCACCATGCAATTTTACACAGTACCTCTATTCACAATGGCTAAAAGCCTAAGGAAATCAGGATGTGCTTCAGTAGATGAATGCATTAGCGAACTGGGTTACATCCATTACCTTTCATTAAGACTTGTACGATTTGCCCAGTGAAGCTGGTGCCATGATCAATGGAGGTTACAGAAGGTCTACCCCATGTGAGAAATGGTTTCTAACACTTTTTACTGTGAGGGATCTCCCTTGAGCCAGCAGAAGGCTTCATTCTTCCCTGTGGGGTTGAGACTCATCACCCTCCCAGTACACCACATGGATGTGTTTACCAACCTTGAATCTCTCCAAACTCCAATTGTTGAGACACAGGTATGACTTATTATTAACTCTGTTTTTATCCTCTCCCCTTTCTCTGGAGAATGGAGGGGTGAGGCTGAAAATTCCAAGCTTCTAGTCATGACTTGGGCTTCCTGCCTTTCAGGCACCCAAGCAGAGCCCACCCAGAACCACCTACTTACAATAAAAGATGTTGCTATTACCCAGGAAATTCCCAGAGCTTTAGGAACCAGTGTCAGGAATGAGGCCCAGACGAATATACACTTTCTATTGTATTTCTGTGTTCATGTTGGCACATCCAGGGAGAGGGTCAGAAAGCTGTATTTGCACTTTCCCAGGAGAAGCAGGATTTACAACAAAAGCTAAGTTGACTTATTAAAAAAAGTTGTAATGTTAGACCCCAAGGTGTATGCATTAGATTCCAACTACAAAGCTGATGTGGCTGTAGTGCCAAATGTTAGCTTCCACGGCTATGTGATGGTCTGACTGAAGCAGTTTCTATACCTGTCCATTTGCAGCTCTGGGTTGGGAGTGTAGACCCCTCCCATATAGTAGTGGAAAGAGCCCTGAGCTCTGAGAAGAAGCTCGTGTTACACCAGAACTGGTACTTCAGCCTAAAGTTGCCATACAAACACAAGTTAAATTTGAATTTCAGAGAAGGAATTATTTTTTGGACATACCTATATTAAAATATTTTTTGCTATCATCTGAACTATATCCTGGGTTTTCACCCCATTTAACAGCCCTAACTTAGGCCAGTCATGTAAATGCTTGGAGCTTCAGTTTCCTTATATAAATGATAGTATGATGTCCACTGTAGAGTGCTGTGCTAGCATCAACTGGGACCACAGCAGGAGGTGGGGCATTATTCTTGACCACCTTAGGATTTCTGGGTCTGAAAACTAAACTGACAGACAGACTAACCAGAGAAAAGTACACCCACTTATTTATAAGTTTTGTGTGATATGCGAGACTTCACAGGGAAGGGATGACCCACAGAAACAGTTGGCCATGAGCATTTTTGTGCTGGGTTTGATAATGAGTGGACATTTGTGGAAAAATAGTACAGGTTAATGAGTATGAGGTACTGTAATAAATACGGGAAACTTATCAAGGCCTGCTCATTAGGATTCTTCTTTGTGTCCCTATGTCTTCAAAGACAAGGATTCTCCTTTCCTCTGCGTATAGGGAGGGCACGTGTCATAAGGAATATATGATCTGTTTCAGGATATAAGGACAGGGAGAAGGTCAGAGTGAACTTCCTGCCTCTTTGATTTTACCAAACTCCTTCAGGTTAAAATATTCAACATGCCAAGTTACCACAGTTTGGGGTAGCATATCCTGGACCCCATCATTACAGTGGTTGAGATGACCTAGAATCTGTAGTCTTAGCCACTCCTAGAATCATTCTACAGAACTTATAAGTCTGTCTGGAGTAAGACAAATTTGTTTTTTAATTCTTCTACTAAATATTGTTCTTGAATATCCATAAAGTGAGATAATAATAGTATTTACCTCAAATTGTATTTATGAGGCTTAAATGAGTCAATGAATGTAAAATGTTTAGTCCTGGGCATGGTACATAATAAATGCTTAATAAATAATACCTAGTTAAACCTGCAGTTGTGCACATATGATGTAATATCACTCAAATGATTTGAGGAGACTTGGAAATGAATAATTCAACTGAGGATAATTTGCTGAGTCATATTTCAGCACTAAGTGCTGATGGGCAATACTTTTCCTTTCCACTGGTTATCATAAAGAGACATAATTGGACAAGATTAGATGGGGAAGACATTTACAAGTCTTCCTGAGTATGTAAGAGACAAAGATAACACCTTTGTGATCATTTCTGAAGGGTATAAAACAATTTCCTGAAACTTAGCTCATTTTGTAAACTCAAAATGAACTGACATCTGATGCCTGCATTTTCCCAGAGGCAAAAAATATGCCTCATCTGCAAATGGTGGTTTCACTGCAGCCTTACATGTACTACTAGCGGAGGCTAAGACTCTTCCTATTCATCAAATGACGCTGCACCAGTCTGTGTCACAGCATCGTTGAATGGCAAGATGACCTTTCAGGAATTCTCTAGATCACTGATGGCCAAGGAGAATGAATTAACCAAACAGAGCTCATCAGGGGATTTCATGAAAGGCTATTAATACAGGAAAGCATTAAGATGTAAGAACACAGATTGGTAGAAACACAGCTAGATATTAGTGGCAGCAGTTTCAGTTTAAAACATTTCTTTTACCTTGTTTAAAAAATGGATATTTGTTCAGCTGCATCTCCTGTACCGTCAGTGCTGACCTGTCAGGGACCTGAGATCTAATGGAAAAGTGAGCTGATATGCAAATGACAGCATCAGAACCAGCAGCTATCAGAAAAACGCAAAACCCAGCTTTTCTCCCCAACCCTGAGCCTATCATGATTTGAGTTGAAGATTTTTTAATGCTCCTTCTCTCTTTCTCTCTGCTGTTTTCTTTACCAAATTTTTCCATCCTAAAACTTTCAGAACTCAATCTCCATGTTGCTGCCTCCTAACTCATTTCTAACATTTGGTAGGTTTACTTGCAGAAATAATTGTACCTTTCCACGAATTAATGTGCTGGATGTGGACTGGATAAATATCTGTTTATAGCACTTGAAGGGAAATAGGCAGAGTCACATCAATCAAGTGACTCAGTATGAACTGCCATTTAATATACCCCGTGGGAGTGATTTTTTGTTCAGTTGAAGTGCTTGTCATTTCTTTAAATTTCATATTTCTTCAGATGCAACGAAGGCATGTTATCTAATGTAAAATGCAGAAGTAAAACATTTATTTATAAAGTAACAGATTTGAAACAATATAGCATTCACAAGTCAAATGAAGTTTCTTATTCTGTGATAAGCATTTGCTAACGTGAGGCTTTATTGTATAAACCCACCTGCATATGCAATGGTAAACAATTTCCTGACAACTTTGGTTGAGTCATGAAATAGTCTTAAAGCTGAAACATAAGTTACAATTTCTGGTAAAACCTGGGGTCTTCTGTGAAGCCTCAGGAGTTTGATTTCCCATGAACCTCTTTAGATTACCTTGTGGTTCACAAGCCTCTGTTTTCATTGATTTTTTCTCACTTTCTCTTTCTTTCTCCAAGAAAAATTTAGAAAGTCATCATTACTGAACATGTGTTGACTGTTTCCCACCATACTCTCCATGTGTCTTTGCATCCCAGAAGGGGGCAGCTAGGCAGTGGGAATGGCAGTCTGGGGTTATGATCAGCTGATCAGGCTGATATAACCAGTCTATCACCCTCATCTCCCCTTCTCCTCACTTCCACCCTCTGTCTTCCCACCTTCTCCCACTCACCCCAGGACTTTAGACAAAGGCAATAGAACATGAGCTTTGGGGTCAGGCACACCTGTCTTTGAATCCTCCCACCTCCCAAGCTGTGTGACCTGATAAGCTGCCTGCTCCACCCTGTCATTGTTCCTTCATTTGACATGTGGCCAGGGTCACCATTTGAACTGCTATTTCTGGGCAAGTTTAGGTGTATGCTGTGTATCCTGACATACTCATCAATATTGCCTCTGTTCAATGTCTCAAGTATCCTGAATAGACCATAAAAATGAGGCATTTTAGGTGTCTACTATAGTGCCCAGTACATAGATCCTTGAGATGGTAACTTCTACTGTTATTAATTATTATTTGAAGTGATCTTCGCACCAGACCTCAGTGGATTACTTGATGTGGTGAGCTGGATGTGAGCTTAGAACTGAAAAGTCCACTTTGTTTTTGCACTTTGTTTTAGAAACAAATAACGCCTACCTAATTTTGTTTTACAATTTCAACTGAATGTAGGGCTCACCAGAATAAAGCCACCAAAGCAAGAAGCAGTAATGACCAGTTTAAGCTGGAAAGGAGAATGGAAATTAGGCACAATTTCATTGTGAGCAGGGAAAAATTGACACATAAAGAAAAAAAAATAAAGTGTTTCAGAGCAGGGTAGAATAAAGGTCAGGCATAGATGGCTTTTCAAAAATTAGTTCTCCTCCGTGAGCTCCGTGGGTAGAGCCTGAGATGAACAGCCTGCCAGCACAGGGCCTTGGGAAGACAGGTGAAGTGTCTCAGAAGAGAGGAGGGGGCCCCAGTTATGCTCAAGGTAAAACATCATCTATAGTGGAAATGCAGATGAATTCACAGGAAAACCTTTGTCAGGGAGAAAAGCAATAACTGGCCTTGTCTTACTTTTTCTGTGTCATCAACGCACTGCCAGACAGATTAACTGCTCAAAGTTATATGCCAGACCCTGGACTACACCCTGGTCATGTGGGATGTGACACACATTCCCTGCCCCAAGTAGCTCAGACTACAGACAAGGAGAGACGCATGGCAGTGACAGCACTCTGTGCTGTGGAAAGGCATGCTGTGTAAGTTGGGAAGGGTAACCTCAGTAACAAAGGGCCCCAAGCCCTGTTGCTAGCCACAATAGATGGCATTTCCTGCCGTCATTGCAGAATAGTGCAGGAGTTTGCAAGGTAGTTTTCATGTGACTATAACTATTCCCATGGCCTTAGAGTTCTCTTTTGGATACTTCACATCCAGTCAACAGGTAGAAGAAAGAGGAAACTAGAGGGTGTCACAGGAATATTTTTTGGGCTAGGTTTGGAAGTGGTGCCCACAAGCCATTTGTTAGGGCTGGTCACATTGGCCCCACATAATGCAGTACTTGGGCAGCCATTTTCTGGTAACAATTCTACAGGATGAAGGGGGAGAATTAATCTTTTCTGAACAGCCAGCTGTTCATGGGACTTATACATGGAGGTGGTATGTGAGGGAAGCTCAGAGGAGAGAGATTACCCAACTGTGCATGTGTGTGTGTGTGTGTGTGTGTGTGTGTGTGTGTGTGTGTGTGTGTATTTCTTGGGTGACGGATAGATCTTAGCAATATCTCCATGGAATAATTGATATTTTAACTAAGTTTTACAAGAGAAATAGTATTTAACTCATGAAGGGCATTGGGAGAAGGAAGACAGTTTAAACATAAGGTACAGCATGTGCAAAGGTACTGGAGAATTCATCCCATCATCTATACAACAAATCCTATAAACGTGTCTTTGAAGTACCAGAAATCATTCAAAATTCTGGGAATGCAGCTTTACACAGAACAGACAAGGCCTCCACTCGCCTCACAACATATTCTAGAGGAAGGAGAAAAACCACACAGAAGCAACTAAGTACACAACCCCAAACATCAAATAGCATGTTGTGTGGGAGAAGCGCATGTCTGTAAGTAGGGCTGGAGCAAAGGGTGAATGTTGAAAGTGTGGAAAAAGGAAGTGATAAATGATGAGACTGGAGAAGATGGAAAAGGCCAGCCAGGAAGTGGCCTTCATGCATTAACGGGCACCAGCAAGAGGAGACAGGCAGAGCTGTGAATTGTGGAAGCTCACTGGCTTATGGCAGAGAGACGACAGGTGTGAGTGCAGAGAGCCTGGTTAAAAGGCGTCTGAATAGACTTGGGATGAAATAGGAGCCATGTTTGGAGGGGTGGAAATGTGAGTGGGTGCAGTGCACACACGGGACTTGCCCCTCCTTCCAGGTTTCAGGCAGAAAATGGGAAGAATATGTTTGCCAAACCCAGTCCAGTCCTTTTGGTTTGTGTATGTTTTTACTATTAAAAATTTGTATACATATCCTCACAGAAAAATCTAAAACTTAAAATGTTACCCTGAGTTATCAGACAGTGCTGCGTACAGAGGATTACATGTACATGTCTGTGTGTACACAGACACATATATATTTATTTCTATGTGCATAGATATATTTTGTAGACTGTGCTCCACCTGTGTGTACACAAGCTCCCCAGCTGTCTCTGCCCATTTCCCCACCGCAGATACTCTCCTCCCTCCACCTGTACTCTGCTACCTGCATCAGTTGGAAGCACTGTGTGGAAGCCCACAGCTTGCTGGGGCTCCAAGGTAGCCACCCTCTATATTCCCTCAAAACCCTGATCAGGCTCGGACTACCGATACCAGGCCAGGCCACCACCTACTGAGGCTGCCCTCTTCATCTTGCCTGGGCTCTGGGCCCTGCTTCAGTCATCACAGCATCCCTACACAACCTCCACAGCCACCTACCTCACTCAGACTTCCTTAGGAGCTCTACAACAACACATTTCCAGAAGAGAAGGGGGGAAAGAACAAGGGCAAGACAAAAAGTTCAAATGCACACACTTTTTTTTTAATCAGAAGATGGAGTTGACAGAGATGGAAGCAAGACTCATGTGTTTTTATTTAATGTTGATTTTTTGACCAAGTAAATCCTTAAATATTTAAAACAAGAGTTCCTAAAATTGAAAGTAAGTACACTTACATCCCTAATTGGTAACAGATCAAGAAAATAATTGTTGCAATGCTTTAAGGCAAATACTTATCCTGCTTAGTGGGATGTGTTCTCAGGATAAAAGAAATGTAAAGTTTAACTCAGGAGTTAAAAGCAATAATACTGATATTGTTATTTTAGAACTAATATATGTATTAAAAGATTCAGAAATATATATATTAATATTAGCAAATGTTTTCTTTGTAAGAGAAAAGCAATGTAAGTATAACAATTTAAGTTAAAGTAGAACTTCAGTATTGTTACATTTGTATAGGAAATTTCAATATGAACAACAATTTAAAAATATATACCTTTGTATTTTCCCTATTTTTGACCATTGAAGAGCCTAGAAGCATTGATGACCCAGTGGCAGTGAGCACCCTCAGCAGCCAGAGTTTTGTCTTTAACTAGTTTCCCCATGAAAGGAAACAGGTCTCTTTAGAGATGTGGCTGGTTCTGGGTCTGGGAGAGGGAGTGCACTTGGTGAGCTGAGGACACCTTCCTGTGCCAGGAAAATAGGCAGTTTGAAGGGGCTCTTACTGGCCAAAGATGGGAAATTGCAACTTCAAAATGAATGAAATCCACTGACTATATGCAAACCTGTAAGTCCATAAAATGATACTCAGAAAGGAGAAAAGCAAAGATAAAACAGGCAAAAACATTAGAGGTCTACTCCTTACTATTAAAGGGACAATCCAAATACATAACTATTTACCTTGCCTTTCCAGAAGAAGCAGTTGATTAGATGAATCTCACCCTCACTCTTTCTCTCTGACAAAGATGGCCAACTAATAAACATAAAAGGAATAATAAAAATAGAGAAATCAACATTTTGCAACCCCTGGTGAAGTCACTGATGGAGGCAAGAATCATCAATGGATGATTAAGCCATTAATTAGGTGATACATTTATGGAGAGCTGGATCCCCTAGTACTGCTCAATACTGACTCCACAGATTATCTGATGGTTTAAAAAAAGAAATAGAACTTTATGAAGGAGAGATGAGGCTGTCTTTACTACTGATAAAGAGTCAGTTAGATATACCTCATGAGGTAAAGTAATATCATACAGCATCAATGATGATGTCTTGCCTGAAATGTTTAACCTGAATATAATTCAGCCTCTATATCCACATTCCAGTTACAGAGAATTCATGGGTAAGTGAAATAAGGTAAATGCCACCAAAAATTCAGAAGCTGGACAAATTCAGAAACTAGGCCATTCTGAGGGACATCTGGCTTTGTCTCTTCACCAAGTTAATGTCATGCTAGAGAAAGGGGCAGGGGAGCACCATTCTAGATTATAAGTGACTTAAGAGATGTGGCAATCAAATACAGTGGAGAGTGGATCCTGGTAGGACAAAAACGGGGGTAACATACCATTTTTGGAGCTTTTGGAAAATTTTGAATATGGATCAGTTATTAGATGATGATAATAGAAAACTACCATTACTTATGTTAGCTATACAATGATATTGATTTTAAGAAGGAAAATGTTCTGATTTTCAGGATGTCCATTTAACTTATTTAAAATATTTTGGCTAAAAAAATTGATGATGTAAACATGGCAAAACTGTTAATAACTATTAATCTAGGTAATGGATATATAGGCAGTCATTATACTCTAGTTTCCTGTGTGTTTGGAAATATTTATGATAAAAAGTTAAAAGCAATTCTGATTCCTAGGCTCCAACCCAGACCCACCAAATGATCCTAAATCCTTGCTGGCATCCCTATTTTACCACATATCCCATCTCAATGAAGGAATGAGTGAATTCATGACTTTTTCATCTGTTGTAATCTTTCTAAAAAAATGTTTATCAATTCCCTACTAGAAGCCAGGAACTTTTCTAGGTGCTGAAGATTCGACTCTGAATGAAACATACACAAAGGATCATAAATCTGTGGAGCTTGGTACCCTGCCTTGTATACAGTAAGCCTCTTTAAAGCCAACCTATTTTTTAAAACTGTTAAATATAACACAAACTCAGAACACTGCCTAAAACAGATGGACAGATTAATGAATTGTTAGGCAGTCATACCCCCACCTCCCACAGGACCCAGAGTCCTGCCCGTCAGCCAGGAATCTCCCAGGTCCCTGCTCACCTCCTCACCCTCCCCAAGAGCAGGACTCAGAATGCCACCTTGAGGAGCAGAGGCAGAGTTCAGAGCCCAGCTCCCAACATTTCTCTGAGCATTACCTTGCCCCACAAAAGGAAAATCCTACATTTTCCCTTTTGTTCCAAAGGACCTATTTGCAAACTTTCACAGAACATCACAACTCAGACATGTGTATTACACATGTGACTCTCACTTTATAATATCAAGAAATGAAGCAGCTCCAGGCAGGCATTTTCCTGATTCACAGCTAATTTCAAGAACATAAAGTCATAAAAGGTGTAAACACATAATTCTATGATGGTGGGATGAAGAATTTTAAGTGATATTTAGAATAACCTCAGTGTCAGCCTCAAATGAGTAATGGTAATGTCGAGGAGGCTGCTTGCTGTCATGTGGAGTGATGTTAAGAGGTGACCTGAGGTGTTGCTTGTTACTTAGGCAATTTGAATGAATAGAGAAATAACATTTCTCCATTTTTAATTCTTTTATAAAACAGACAACTTTAATCTTCTCCGCATATTTTATGACTTTTTCCCCTCTTCTGATCTCTAGGTCTTTCAGACCCAGAGATGAAATATTGTTAAAATGGACAATGTGTCCCCTGCCTGACTGTTCTCAGAATGCCCAAAACTTGGAAACAATGCAAGGACTGAAAACTAAAGAGACTGCATTTCATGCGGCATTCTCAAAGCTCTAACACTAGGTGATTGTAAATGCACAGTGAAACACTACATAGGCAGGCTGCCGTGAGCATTAAGTAAATAATAGGCACACAGTGCAGCTTGGGGCATATCCAAGCAGAGGGAGAGTTCAGGGGCAGCTGATGAGAGTGGGCAGGTCTCCCCTTTCAGCAACTCCATTTCCTGTCTATGTGGCCTGGGGCCCATGTGGAGCAGTAGCCTCAGCCCCTTGTGAGCAAATGGGGACGATGCCGATGCCTCCCAGGAATGCTGTGAGGACTGATGGCAACTCCCATACACCTGGCGTCCCCAAGGCCACTCTGCCTCCATCCACTACCTCACACTTCCTCGAGGTTTCTTTCCCCTTGCTACTCAGGAGCAACTAGAAAATGTAGGAAACACACGTCTTTTTAAAGGGGGCGCTTTTGCCATTTCTTCCCTCACCCTGGACAGGAGTCCCATGATTGCATCCTGAGACATCTTTTAATGGTTGTAATCACTTCCAACCTCTGTAATCTCTCTAAACCTCAATTTCCTCATGTACAAATTGAGGATGGAGATGCCCTTACAATGGGTCAGAGTGAAAAGTAAATGAGTTAGGGCATTTTTGTTTCTGTTAGTGTTGAGTCTGCAATGTTTCCCCAGGTCTGCTGCGCAGACAGGACCCACGTCAACCCTACTGGCATGAACACAGCCGAGACCACGGGCCTTGGGATGCAGCAGTGGGGACGAAGGGTGACAGACGTGGCCTCGGGCACATGAAGCAAACTCCTGCCGCAGCCCGGGATCCCCACAGTGAGACCTGTAAAATGTCAGAGACGATCATGGGCGATCGCTCTATGCTTCTCTCCACCTCTCCCTGCCTTTCCCGGGTGGTTAAGTCTCCCGCTATGGCCTCAGCATCTTCCTTGGGGTTTGGAGCTTGACACTCTCTAAGTTTTAATGAGGAATAAGAGACAAATTTGGCTCTTTTTGTTTTCTCTTGTTAAAATACTTGTATTTGTTTGCTCACTGGATGAAAAATAGAAGTGTGTCATGTCAGTATTGGGCTGGACATTAAATAAAAGTTAGACAGTATGGAGTGTCGGCAGTGGAGCAATGGGATTTACCCTTGGCTCTGGGGTTCAGTGTATAGTCTTCCTGGCCACTGAGTCACTGGGGGGTGGCATCCTCACCAGGAGCTAGAGGCACAGGTCATTTCTTTCTGGAATCTTCTTAAAGGGCCTGTGGTATCACAAGTGTGTTCTTTACTTTCATGTTTTTAATTTTTTTCTTTTAAAAGAATTCCATGTTTTCATAATGTTTTTTAAAAAATTGGAAAGCCATATAAGATGAATATGTCATTTTCGGAGTAGCTATTTATTGTGGATCTGACTTTTGGCAGACTTTTTTACTTCAATATTTGATAAATTTTTAGGACTATAAAACAATGGTTTCTTCTATAGGAAGCTATTAAAATGATAAGGCATTAAAATTTCTATCACTCTTTTTCTCTCCTCTTTTATAGGTATAGATGTAATTTAATGGAGTGTATTATTCCATCTAAAGGCAGACCTAGAAGTAGTAATTCTATGCAGGTTGCCCAGTAAAGGTGGCAATATTGATTGTTTCTTTCAGTAATTGTTGATAGGAATATCTCATAATCATTAATATTTTTAAAGCCATGCCTACATGATATAGAGTCATGTTACTAGCCCTTTATCAATGGTCTGCTCAGAAGAGAATTTTGAAATGTAAGATCAAGTGGGTAGATATGAATGTGATATCAAGAAGTATATACCAGGAGGAGGGATTGGAAGATGGCGTCGTGAGTAGAGCAGCGGAAATCTCCTCCCAAAACCACATATATCTATGAAAATATAACAAAGACAACCCTTCCTAGAATAAAGAACAGAGGACACAGGACAATATCCAGACCACATCCGCACCTGAGAGAACCCAGCGCCTCAAGAAGGGGGTAAGATACAGGCTCCAGCTTGGCGGGAGCCGTGCACCCATCCCCCCAGTTCCCGGCGGGATAAGGATAGGCAGAGTGGGAGGGAGACGGAGCCCAGGACTGCCGAACACCCAGCCCCAGCCATTCTTCCCAGAGTGCAGACACAGTGCGTACTCAGGGGACCCTGGATACTAGGAAAACAAGGCAGCAAGAACAGTGAGCGGGCAACGGAGGCCTGCCGCCGGAGGACACCAGAAAAGCGAGCGATCATTTTTTTTTTTTGCTGCTTTGTTTTGGTGAGCGCATTTTGGAAGTCTTAAAGGGATAGGGACCCCAATACTAGGGAAACATGGCAGCAAGACCGGTGAGCAGATGCCTGAGGCTGGCGCCAAAGAATAAAGAAAAATGAGCGGCCACCTTTTATTTTTTATTTTTTTCTTTTTTATTTGTGGTCATTGTTTTGTTTTGGCAGGTACTTTTTGGAAGTGTTAAGGGGGCAGGGCGGGATACTTAATCCAGAGGTAGGGAATCCAGGGATCTCTGGGCACCCTAACCCCTGGGCTGCAGGGAGCAGGGAGGCCCCTTATGGAGATAAAGAGCCTGCCAGAAGCCCCCCTCAAACGCGACTCAACCACTTTGGAGCAGGTGCCCGAGCCAGGCCGTGCACACAGCAACAGCTGAGATAAATCCATAGCAGCAGGGCAGGAAGCAGAAACCGTGTCTGCACGTAGCTGCCCAGCACAAGCCACTAGAGGTCACTGTTCTCCCAGGAGAGGAGGGCCACAAACCAACAAGAAGGGAAGTCTTTCCAGCCGTCACTCATCCCAGCTCTGCAAACTATTATTATCACCATGAAACGGCAAAGCTACAGGCAGAGAGAGATCACAGAGACAACACAAGAGAAGGAGACAGACCTAACCAGTCTTCCGGACAATGAATTCAAAATATAATAATAAACATGCTGTCAGAGATGCAGAGAAATACGCAACAGATACGGGATGAATTCTGGAGGGTGATCACAGATGCCAGAAAGGAGATCACAGAAATGAAAATACTCTGGAAGGGTTTATAAGCAGAATGGATAGGATGCAAGAGGCCATTGATGGAATTGAAACCAGAGAAGAGGAACGCATATAAGCTGACATAGAGAGAGATAAAAAGATCTCCAGGAATGAAACAATATTAAGAGGACTGTGTGACCAATCCAAGAGGAACAATATCCGTATTATAGGGGTTCCAGAAGAAGAAGAGAGAGGTAAAGACATGGAAAGTATTGTAGAAGAAATAATTGCTGAAAACTTCCCCAAACTGGGGGAGGAAATAATCGAAGAGAACATGGAAATACAAAGAACACCGAACAAAAAGGATCAAAGGAGGACAACACCAATACACATAATAATTAAATTGGCAAAGATCAAGGACAAGGAAAGAGTTTTAAAGGCAGCTAGAGAGAAAAAGGTCACCTATAAAGAAAAACCCACTAGGCTAACATCAGAGTTCTCGACAGAAACTCTACAGGCCAGAAGAGAATTGCATGATATATTTAATACAATGAAACAGAAGGGACATGAACCAAGGATACTGTATTTAGCACGACTATCATTCAAATATGACAGTGGAT